>NW_024470726.1:3742858-3840358 GCF_017639515.1 Carcharodon carcharias
TCTCCTGCATTACCTACCTCCGAGGGCTGTTCCCCGAGCATGCCTACGGCACACGATATCTGGAAGGTAACCTTTCTTATTGCGTGCTTCGCGTAAGCCTGTGGGAGTGGGGCAGGGGAGGGGGGTGTGGTGGGGTAGAGGGGGTGGTGATGAGATGCCCTTCACCCCCCCCCCCCCCCCCCCCCCCCACCCCCGTCATCCCTCTGATACTCCGCCCCTTCTTATCATGACATCTAATTGCCTTCCGAATCAACAACACCAGTTCAGCTCGCATTTATATAGCGCCTTTAGCAAATGGGGGGTGGGGGGGGGTGGTGGTGGCGTTGCGGGTAATGTCACTGGCTCAGTAATCCCTAGGCCCAGGCTGCTGCTGCTCGACGGTGGGGCGGGGGGGGTGGGGGGGAGGGGTGGGTGGGTAGGGGAACACAGGTTCGAATCCCACCATGGGGCAGCTGGTGGAATTTAAACTCGATTCACAAATTCTGGAATTGAAAGCAAGTCTCGATAACGCAAGACTCAGGTTCTGTATATATATACATAAAAAAAAACCCATCTGGTTCACTCGTGACCCTTTAGGGGAGGGAAATCCACCGTCCTTAACCGGTCTGGCCTGCATGTGACTCCAGACCCCACAGCCACGCGGCTGACTCTTAACCGCCCCTCAGGAATGAACGAGCGAGTCACTTAGTTCAAGGGTAATTAGGAACAGGCAGCAGTTGCCGGCCTCGCCCGTGATGGACACCCCTGCGCCGTGCAGCAGGAGCGTTATCGGGCAAGGCTTGAACCCTGAGCCACGTGAGATACCAGGTCAGGCCAGCTGAAACTCAGGCCAAGAAGTTGGTCCTAAGGCGGAGAGGTTTAGGGGAAGGGAATTCCAGAGCTCAGCACCCCCCCCCCCACCCCAAAAAAGCAGGCAGACCAAGGCGCGGCTGCCAATGGTGGAGCGACGGGAATCGGCCCGGGGTGGGGGGGGTGGTGGGGATGGGCAAAGAGCAGGTTACGGATGCACCTGGCATCACCTTCCTCGGTACGGTAAAGCCCTGCCTATCGCGGACCCGCTTACCTGCGCCAAAGTCCCTGTCCGCCAGTTCGGCCCCCGGTTGCGGGACCCCGGTCGCCTCTCCGCGGTTTTAAAATTTTTTTAAAAAGAAGGGAAACCATCTTCAGAAAACGCTGGGGAGAAAAAAAAAAACGGCTTAAAGGAATGGAACAAAAACCGAAAACGGCCGGAAAATCTCACGCAGGTCCCGCCAGCAATCCGTGGAGAGGAAGAGAGAGTTAACGTTTCGAGTCCCGCGTCACCCTTCGTAAAGAAAAGGAGGGTGTCTGTGACGTATATATCCTGTGCAGGCGCACACTGCACCTGCGTCGTTTGCCGCTCTACACGCGTGGGGCGCTCCTTGTTGTTGGTCATTCACTTCCCGGTCGCAGTCCAACCCTCCCTCCCCAGCTCTCGAGTAAAGCACCGCCAGGGCGACGGATTCCACATTTCCCTTGTTTTATTAAACAATTTCTCTTTAAATTTATCGAAAGCGTCGTATTTTTCCTGGCCGCGCACCCTCGACAGCGTAGAGTTTTAGGATGGCTGGGAACCGGAACCTCTCCAGTTGACTCCCGGTGTACAGTACGTTCGTCGATGCCGCTGCCGGTGAGGTTTCGCAGGAGGGTGACTCCTCCCCCTGGGGGGATGGTGGTGGCGTAGTGGGGTTTTCCCTGGTCTGCCGACTCAGGGGTAACGCTCTGGGGACCCAGGTTCAAGTCCCACCATGGCCGATGATGAAATCTGAATTTAGTTTTTTTTTAAATCTGGAATTTAATGACCCTTTGCTGATTGTCGTAAAACCCCATCTGGTTCGCTCACGCCTCTTTAGGGAAGGGAAATCTGCCATCCTCACCCGGTCTGGGTTACACGTGACTCCAGGCCCACAGCCACGTGGTTGGCTCTTAAACGCCTTCTGACATGGCCGCTCGGTTGCATCAAAACTGGACCGGCCTCCTTAACAGCGCTGTGGGTGCACCTACCTCCTCAAGGGCAATTAAGTACAGGCCTTAGTATGGATAGAGTGGACGTGGGGAAGATGTTTCCATTAGTAGGAGAGACTAGGGACCCGAGGGCACAGCCTCAGAGTAAAGGGAAGACCTTTTAGAACAGAGATGAGGAGAAACTTCTTTAGCCAGAGAGAGGTGAATCTATGGAATTCATTGCCACAGAAGGCTGTGGAGGCCAGATCATTGAGTGTATTTAAGACGGAGACAGATAGGTTCTTGATTGGTAAGGGGGGAATCAAAGGTTACGGGGAGAAGGCGAGAGAATGGGGTTGAGAAACTTATCAGCCATGATTGAATGGCGGAGCAGACTCGATGGGCCGAATGGCCTAATTTCTGCTCCTAAATCTTATGGTCTTAAGGGCAGCGACGCCCACATCCAATGAGCGAATATAAAAAAAAATTTTGCTTGACGGTCTCAGGAATTTTACTGGAAAGATGTTTCTAACAGAGGTCTATTATTAGGACGGGCATTATCGAGCATCCAGTGACTGTTGGGGCAGAAACCGCATCAATACTTGATAGGGGAGAATATAAGACGTGGGGATAGGATTAAGAAAAGAGCTTCAGAGCGATAGCGCTGGTACGGGCAGAGTGCGCCTTTCTGCCCAAATTCCTACAAAGGTAGACTTGCGTTTTTATAGCGCCTTTCAAAATCTCAGGACATCCCAGCGCACTTCACAGCCAGTGAAGTATTCTTGAAGTGTGCTCACTCTTGTCATGCAGGAAATGAGGCAGCCCGTTCGTGCACAGCAAGCTCCCACAAATAGCAATCCGATCGTGACCCAGATCACCTGGTTTTTTGTTTAGTGATGTTGGTTGAGGGATGAATATCGGCCCCAGGGAACCAATCCCAACCCCTCCCCCCCCCAAATCGTGGTCTTTGGAGGTTTTACCTCTGCCTGTAAGGGCAGATGGGGTGGGGGGGGGGCTTGGTTTAAGGTCTCATCTGTAGGACAGTACCAGTGCTGAGGGAGTGCTGCACCGTCGGCCTGGTTTACGTGCCAGCATCTCATGAGGCCACGGCGGGTGTGGACTCGAGCCCACAGCTTTCTGGCTCTAGAGGTCAGCCTGCGACCCATTGAGCCAAAGCTCAAACGCCAGGGGAGCGGCTTGCCCGGTCACTTCAGAGCGAGAGTCAACCACATCATGAGGGACTGGAGTCACGTAGCGCAGACGAGTTGAGGGCGCCAGGTTCCACTCTGTCGAGCAATGAGACTAAGCTGGTTTGCCGGTCCACCAGCTCCCTTATTTATTGATTTCAGTTTCGCGGCCTGCGTTGGCTTGGATTTGAACTTCCAGCCTTTCTGGGGCGCGAGTGCAAACCTGCTGAACTGAGATGCTGGAGGTGATTAAATGATCTGGTAATGTCGATAGAGAGAAACTATCTCTGGGGGAGTCCAGAACAAGGGGGGCAGAACCTTAAAACGCGAGCCAGGCCGTTGACGGGTGATGTCAGGAAGCACTTCTTCACTCAGGGGAGAAGAAATCTGGAACTCTCTTCTGCAAAGATGCTTTGTGGGGGGGTGGGGTCAATTGAAAATGTCAAAACTGAGGTGGATAGATTTTTGTTGGGTAAGGGTTAGGGAATAAGGCGGGTAGATGGAGTTAAGATGCAAGTCAGGTGTGATCTGAGTGAATGGAGGAACAAGGTGGAGGGGCTGAATGGCTTCCAACCCCCCCCCCTCCGATCCTAACCGATTCAGCTTGATTGCCGGTGAGTTTTCTCGTGCCGTGTTCATTCTGAAGAAACCCTATGTTGCTTCTTTTTGTTTTCTCTCCTCAGACCTTTGTGTGAAGATTCTGCGGGAGGATGAAAACTGCCCTGGATCCTCACAGATTGTGAAATGGTTTGCGGCAAATTTTTTTCTCTCTCCTTCAAGATTGCGAAAGGAAACGTTCAGTCCATCCCCCGAATGACAACCGCACGTTCATGCGTAGCTCCGAGCCAGCGGAAGGAAGCCCCATTGTGAGCCCGACTGCTAACCCTGAGTTGGTTGTCAGAGTCATCTTCAGCACAGTTGGGATTGTTCAGTACTTGCTGCCGCGATCGCAGAATCTCACCTGATGTTGGACCCTAAGGTTCTTAGCACGGTTGAGTCTGTCCGTACTCTGCCTGTTGAGAGCAGCCAATGGCGCTGCGAGCGATAAGGCTCACTCACGCTCACTAGAAGCTAGATATATGCACACGCCCAAGCATTGCGCCTTTTTCAAGTAGACAAGTGAATTTATATAGCGCCTTCCACGCGGTGGAACCTCCAAAGGGTGCCTCACGGGAGCGCATATTAAACAAAATAAATTTGATGCTGAGCCACGTAAGGTGATTTGACTGAAAGCTTGGTCAAAGAGGCCGGCTTTAAGGAGCTTCTTGAAAGAGGAGAGCAAGAGAGGCGGGGAGGTTTAGGGAGGGAATTCCACAGCCCCGGGGCCCCCCAGGGCAGCTGAAGGCACGGCCGCCAATGGTGGAGCGATGGGAATCAGAGGTGGGTGGGGGATGCGGAGGAGGCCGGAATTGGCGGAGATTTCAGTGGGTGGAAGGAGTTACAGAGATGGGGGTGAGGCCGTGGAGGGATGAGAATTTTAACTTACAGACATTGCCAGAAATTCCAGAAACCCGAACATGGACACGCTGCTGGAGACACCCTACATTTTTGACGTACTTCCGGGGCCACCTTACCAATACTGACACACGCCTGGTTCAGTAATGCCCATTTGGGGAAGGAAATCTGCCATCTTACCCACTCTGGCCTACGTGTGACTCCAGATGCAAAGCAATGTGTTTGACTCTTAAATGCCCTCTGAAATGGCCTAGCAAGCAACTCAGTTGTATCAAACAACCATGAAGCCCAAAAGGAACGAAACCGGACGGACTACCCGGCATCGACCTAGGCACCGGAAACGACAGCAGCAAACTCAGCCCTGTCGACCCTCCTTACTAACATCTTGGGGCTTGTGCCAAAATTGGGAGAGCTGTCTCACAGACTAGTCAAGCAACAGTCTGACATAGTTATCCTCTTGGAATCATACCGTACAGATAATGTCCACCATCACCATCCCTGGGAATGTCCTGTCCCACCGGCAGGACAGACCCAGTAGAGGTGGCGGCACAGTGGGATACAGTCAGGAGGGAGTTGCCCTGGGAGTCCTCAACATCGAATCTGGACTCTATGAAGTCTCATGGCATCAGGCCAAACATGAGCAGGGTAACCTTCTGCTGGTTACCACCTATTGTCCCCCCTCAGCTGATGAATCAGTGCTCCTCCATGTTGAACACCACTCAGAGGAATCACTGAGGGTGGCAAGGGCACAGAATGTACTCTGGGTGCGAACTTCAGTATCCATCACCAAGAGTGGCTCGGTAGCACCGCTACTGACCATGTTGGCCGAGTCCTAAAAGACATAGCTGCTAGACTGGGTCTGCGGCAGGTGGTGAGGGAACCAACAAGAGGGTAAAACATACTTGACCTTATCCCCATCAACCTGCCTGCTGCACATGCATCTGTCCATGACAGTATCGGTAGGAGTGACCACCGCAGTCTTTGTGGAGACGAAGTCCCACCTTCACATTGAGGATACCCTACATCGTGACGTGTGGCACTACCACCGTGCTAAATCGGATAGATTTCGAACAGATCTAGCAGCTCAAGACTGGGTGTCCATGAGGCACTGTGGGCCATCAGCAGTAGCAGAATTGTACTCGAACACAATCTGTAACCTCATGGCCCGGCATATTCCCTATTTTACCATTACCATCAAGCCAGGGGATCAACCCTGGTTCAATGAAGAGTGCAGGAGGGCATGCCAGGAGCGGCACCAGACATACCTAAAAATGAGGTGTCAACCTGGTGAAGCTGCAACACAGGACTCCTTGCGTACCAAATAGCGGAGGCAGCATGTGACAGACAGAGCTAGGTGATCCCACAACCAATAGATCAAATTTAGGCTCTGCAGTCTTACCATGTTCAGTTGTGAATGGTGGTGGACAATTAAACAACTACCAGGAGGAGGAGGCTCCCCAAATATCCCCATCCTCAATGTTGGAGGAGCCCAGCACAGCAGTGCAAAAGATAACTCTATGACATCTTTGGCAATCTCTTCTTTGCCTCTACCTGTCACTGGCCCTCTATCCAGCTCTACTTGTCCCACCCCCGCTTAAACCAGCTTATATTTCACCACTCTTCTATTTTTCCTTAGTTCTGTTGAAGAGTCATACGGACCCGAAACATTTACCGTGTTCCTCTCTGCAGATGTTGTCAGACCTGCTGAGTTTTTCCAGGTATTTTTTATTTTTGTTTTTGTTTTGGATTTCCAGCATCCGCAGTTTTTTGCCTTTCTCTTAGTGCAAAAGATAAGGCTGAAGCATTTGCAGCCATCTTCAGCCAGAAGTACCAAGTGGATGACCCATCTCAGCCTCTTCCTGAGGTCCCCAGCATCACAGTTGCCAGTCTTCAGCCAATCTGATTCACTCCAGGTGATATCATGAAACAGCTGAAGGCACTGGATACTGCAACGGCTATAGGCCCTGACAACATCCTGGCAATAGCACTGAAGACTTGTGCTCCAGAATTAGCCAGGCCCCTAGCCAAGTTGTTCCAGTTAGGCTATAACACTGGCATCTACCCAGCTATGTGGAACGTTACCCAGGTATGTCCTGTACACAAAAAGCAGGACAAATCCAACCCAGCCAATTACTGCCCCCTCAGTCTACTCTCGATCATCAGTAAAGGGATGGAAGGACTCATCAATAGTGCTATCCGAGTAGCACTTACTCAGCAATAACCTGCTCTCTGATACTCAGTTTGGGTTCCACCAGGTCCACTCAGCTCCTGACCTCATTACAACCTTGGTCTGAACATGAACAAAAGAGCTGAACTCCAGAGGTGAGATGAGAGTGACTGGAGGCCACATTTGACCGAGTGTGGCATCAAGGAGCCCTAGCAAACTAAGCCATTGGGAATCAGGGGAAAACACCCCATTGCCTGAGCCCTAAGCCCTGGAATTCCCTCTCTAAACCTCTCTGTCTCTCTCTCTCTTTCCTTTCTGATGCTTCTTAAAACCGACCTTTTTGATCAAGCGATAATGTTCCGATGAACCCCAAGGCAGGCTGGAGGAACAGCATCTCATCTTCCGATTAGGCACTTTACAGCCTTCTGGACTCAATATTGCGTTCAAAAACTTCAGGTCATAAGCTCTGTCCTTTTAGAATATTCCACACCCATGTGCCAGTGCCAGTGTGCTTCTTGTTCTCATACCTTGCTTTCAGACTCCACTAAACTTTATTATGCTATTAGCACATTCAGCTTCTTTGATTTCAGACAGTGAAATAGAAAGGTGTTCCTAACTGAAACGAATGTGTGGGACCAGTAGATTTCTAGCCGTAGTGGCTGGAAGGTGTCGGCTTGGCAATTAAAGAAATGGCGCTTTTGCTGTGATTTCTTACGTGCTTATTCTGTTCTCTTGTAGGATGTTGGGATGCTATGATGCACTGCAGAAGAAATACGTAAGTGTTTTTGTTGATCACGGCTTCTAGAACTTTCCAGAGCTTAGCAACCGAGGGAAGGATGTCAGGGAGTCGAGTGAGATTAAATGCAGCTGAACAAAGCTCCGGGATTTTGATGCATGCAACACCCGTGCTAATGTTCACCCTCACACACAGGCAAATACCCATCCCACTGCTCTCATGCGACAGGATGCACTCTCTCATGCATATGCACATTCACAACAGCAACAAGGTGAATTTATGCAGCGCCTTTATCGCAGGAGCACCATAGCAAAGATAAACTTGACCTTGGGGCACGTTAGGAGGTGGCAAGTCAGGTGAACCATGAGCGTGGCAAAAGAAGTAGATTTTAAGGGGTGCGGGAAGGGACAGAGAGAGAGAGGCGTAGAGGTTGAGGGAGAGGATTCCAGAGCTTGGGGTCCAGATAGGGCCGCCATTGGTGAAGCGGTGGAAATCTGGGGGCCATGCAAGAGACTGGAATTGGAGGACCACAGAGAGCTCGGAGCATTGTGGGGGCTGGAGGAGGTTACAGAGATAAGGAGAGGGTGTAGGGGCTGGAGGATGTTACAGAGTTGGAGAGGGCTGGAGGAGGTTACAGAGATAGGGAGGGGTGTAGGGGCTGGGGGAGGTTACAGAGATAGGGTGGGTTGCAGGGGCTGGAGGAGGTTACAGAGTTAGGGAGGGGTGTAGGGGCTGGAGGAGGTTACAGAGATAGGGAGGGGTGTAGGGGCTGGAGTAGGTTACAGAGATAGGGAGGGGTGTAGGGGCTGGAGGAGGTTACAGAGATAGGGGTGGAGGGGCTGGAGGATGTTACAGAGTTAGAGAGGGCTGGAGAGGGTTACAGAGATAGGGAGGGGTGTAGGGGCTGGAGTAGGTTACACAGATAGGGAGGGGTGTAGGGGCTGGAGGAGGTTACATAGATAGGGAGGGGTGTAGGGGCTGGAGGAGGTTACAGAGATAGGGAGGGGTGTAGGGGCTGGAGGAGATTACAGAGATAGGGAGGGGTGTAGGGGCTGGAGGAGGTTACAGAGATAGGGAGGGGTGTAGGGGCTGGAGGAGCTTACAGAGATAGGGAGGGGTGTACGGACTAGAGGAGGTTACAGAGATAGGGAGGGGTGTAGGAGCTGGAGGAGGTTACAGAGATAGGGAGTGGTGTAGGGACTGGAGGAGGTTACAGAGATAGGGAGGGGGTGTAGGGGCTGGAGGAGGTTAGAGAGATAGGGAGGGGTGTAGGGGCTGGAGGAGGTTACAGAGATAGGGAGGGGTGTAGGGGCTGGAGGAGGTTACAGAGATAGGGAGGGGTGTAGGGGCTGGAGGAGGTTACAGAGATAGGGAGGGGTGTAGGGGCTGGAGGAGCTTACAGAGATAGGGAGGGGTGTACGGACTAGAGGAGGTTACAGAGATAGGGAGGGGTGTAGGAGCTGGAGGAGGTTACAGAGATAGGGAGTGGTGTAGGGACTGGAGGAGGTTACAGAGATAGGGAGGGGTGTAGGGGCTGGAGGAGGTTAGAGAGATAGGGAGGGGTGTAGGGGCTGGAGGAGGTTACAGAGATAGGGAGGGGTGTAGGGGCTGGAGGAGGTTACAGAGATAGGGGTGTAGGGGCTGGAGGAGGTTACAGAGATAGGGAGGGATGTAGGGACTGGAGGAGGTTACAGAGATAGGGGGTGTAGGGGCTGGAGGAGGTTACAAAGATAGGGAGGGGTGTAGGGGCTGGAGGAGGTTAGAGAGATAGGGAGGGGTGTAGGGGCTGGAGGAGGTTACAGAGATAGGGAGGGGTGTAGGGGCTGGAGGAGGTTACAGAGATAGGGAGGGGTGTAGGGGCTGGAGGAGGTTACAGAGATAGGGAGGGTTGTAGGGACTGGAGGATGTTACAGAGATAGAGAGGGGTGTAGGGGCTTTAGGAGGTTACAGAGATAGGGAGGGGTGTAGAGGCTGGAGGAGGTTACAGAGAGGGAGGAGTGTAGGAGTTGGAGGAGGTTACAGAGATAGGGAGGGGTGTAGGGGCTGGAGGAGGTTACAGAGATAGGGAGGGATGTAGAGGCTAGAGGAGGTTACAGAGATAGGGAGGAGTGTAGGAGCTGGAGGAGGTTACAGAGATAGGGAGGGGTGTAGGGGCTGGAGGAGGTTACAGAGATAGGGAGGGTTGTAGGGGCTGGAGGATGTTACAGAGATAGGGAGGGTTGTAGGAGCTGGAGGAGGTTACAGTCACCAAATTTTCATTTGGTCCCCCCACCCCCACCTCACTCCTCCCCAATCCCCCCCAACCCCGAGCCATCAATGCTTTTTTTCGGATGGAGAGAATTCCAGATTCCCACCAGGTTCAGTGGGTGAGAAACAATTTGCACATATGTTTCCCGTTATGCAAGCGCAGGACGTCCCAAAGCTCCACCATTCAATAAGATCATGGCTGATCTGATTGTAACCTCAACTCCATATTCTCACCTCCCCCCGATAACCTTTCACCCCCTTGCTTATCAAAAACCTATCCACCTCTGCCTTAAAGATACTCAAGGACTCTGCTTCCGCCGCCTTCTGAGGAAGAGAGTTCCAAAGACTCACGACCCTCTGAGAGAAAAATAATTTCCCCTCATCTCTGTCCTAAGTAGGCGACCCCTGATTTTTATACAGTGACCCCCCTGCTAGTCCTAGGTTCTCCCACAAGAGGAAACATCCTCTCCACATCCCACCCTGTCAAGACCCCTCAGGATCTGAAAAAGCTTCAATTAAGTCGCCTCTTACTCTTCTAAACTCCAGACGATACAAGCCTAACCTGTCCAACCTTTCCTTGCAAGGCAACCCCCTCACTCCGGGTATTAGTCTGGTAAACCTTTGGACTGCTTCCAACACATTTACACCCTCCTTAAATAAGGGACAACGCAATATCAGCAGTCATCGCAATGTTCACTGACATTATAACTATCTTGTTCTTCCCCCTACACAGCTACGGATGCTGGTTTTGGCCGTAAGTAATTTATTAACATTAACCTCACTTTGAAAGACTGAATCCGCTCGTTGATCAGCGACCAATGGATTGCTTATGCCTTTTCACTTCTACTTTCATCTACAGATCTACACAGATCAGGAAGATCCTCAGGTATTTTCCAACTAATATGCTGCAGTGGATCACCTGGCGGGGGGTACATTTCCAATGTTGCACTTACGAAGGGGAAATCATCCCATGGGAAATTCTGTTGGATATTCGGGTGCAACGCGCTATTTCACTTGTGTTTAATTTTCATTGTGCACTCCCGATGGGCTGTTCCCAATGGGCTTGTTCTCAATGGGCTGTTCTTGATGGGCTGTTCTCGATGGGCTTGTTCTCAATGGGCTGTTCTTGATGGGCTGGCTCTCTATGGACTGGCTACCAACTGGCTTTTCTCGAGGGGCTGTTCTCGATGGGCTTGTTCTCGATGGGCTTGTTCTCGATGGGCTGTTCTTGATGGGCTGTTCTTGATGGGCTTGTTCTCAATGGGCTGTTCTTGATGGGCTGGCTACCAACTGGCTTTTCTCGATGGGCTTGTTCTCGATGGGCTTGTTCTCGATGGGCTGTTCTTGATGGGCTGTTCTCGATGGGCTTGTTCTCAATGGGCTTGTTCTCAATGGGCTGTTCTTGATGGGCCGGCTCTCGATGGGGGGCTACCAACTGGCTTTTCTCGAGGGGCTGTTCTCGATGGGCTTTTCCCGATGGTCTGTTCTCGATGAGCTTTTCCCGATGGGCTGTTCTCGATGGACTGGCTCTCGATAGGCTGGCTCTCGATGGGCTGATCCCGATGGGCTGTTCTCGATGGACTGGCTCTCGATAGGCTGGCTCTCGATGGGCTGTTCTCGATAGGCTGTTCCTGATGGGGTGTTCTCGATGGGCTGGCTCTCGATGGGCTGTTCTCGATAGGCTGTTCCCGATAGGCTGTTCCCGATGGGCTGTTCTCGATGGGCTGGCTCTCGATAGGCTGGCTCTCGATGGACTGGCTCTCGATGGGCTGTTCTCGATGGGCTGTTCCCGATGGGCTGTTCTCGATGGGCTGGCTCTCGATGGGCTGTTCTCGATGGGCTGTTCCCGATGGGCTGTTCCTGATGGCTGTTCCCGATGGGCTGTTCTCGATGGGCTGGCTCGCGATGGGCTGTTCTCGATGGGCTGTTCTCGATGGGCTGGCTCTCGATGGGCTGTTCTCGATGGGCTGTTCCCGATGGGCTGTTCTCGATGGGCTGTTCTCGATGGGTTGGCCCTCGATGGGCTGTTCCCGATGGGCTGTTCTTGATGGGCTGTTCTCGATGGGCTGTTCCCGATGGGCTGTTCCTGATGGGTTGTTCCTGATGGGCTGTTCTCGATGGGCTGGGTCTCGATGGGCTGGCTCTCGATGTGCTGTTCCTCGATGGGCTGTTCTCGATGGGCTGGCTCTCGATGGGCTGGCTACCAACTGGCTTTTCCGGAGGGGCTGTTCTCGATGGGCTTTTCCCGATGGTCTATTCTCGATGAGCTTTTCCCGATGGGCTGTTCTCGATGGACTGGCTCTCGATAGGCTGGCTCTCGATGGGCTGATCCCGATGGGCTGTTCTCGATGGACTGGCTCTCGATAGGCTGGCTCTCGATAGGCTGATCCCAATGGGCTGTTCTCGATGGACTGGCTCTTGATAGGCTGGCTCTCGATGGGCTGATCCCGATGGGCTGTTCTCGATGGACTGGCTCTCGATAGGCTGGCTCTCGATGGGCTGTTCTCGATGGACTGGCTCTCGATGGGCTGTTCTCGATGGGCTGTTCTCGATAGGCTGTTCCTGATGGGGTGTTCTCGATGGGCTGGCTCTCGATGGGCTGTTCTCGATAGGCTGTTCCCGATAGGCTGTTCCCGATGGGCTGTTCTCGATGGGCTGGCTCTCGATAGGCTGGCTCTTGATGGACTGGCTCTCGATGGGCTGTTCTCGATGGGCTGGCTCTCGATGGGCTGTTCCCGATGGGCTGGCTCTCGATGGGCTGGCTCTCGATGGGCTGTTCTCGATGGGCTGTTCCCGATGGGCTGTTCTCGATGGGCTGGCTCTCGACGGGCTGTTCTCGATGGGCTGTTCCCGATGGGCTGTTCCTGATGGGCTGTTCCCGATGGGCTGTTCTCAATGGGCTGTTCTCGATGGGTTGGCTCTCGATGGGCTGTTCCCGATGGGCTGTTCTCGATGGGCTGGGTCTCGATGGGCTGTTCTCGATGGGCTGAACCCGATGGGCTGTTCCCGATGGGCTGTTCCTGATGGGTTGTTCCTGATGGGCTGTTCTCGATGGGCTGTTCTCGATGGGCTGGGTCTCGATGGGCTGGCTCTCGATGTGCTGTTCCTCGATGGGCTGTTCTCGATGGGCTGGCTCTCGATGGGCTGTTCCCGACGGGCTGTTATCGATGGGCTGCCTCCCACCCACAACATTATTTGTCCTCTTCCCTCTATCCCTCCTTTGTGACACTCCCTGCTCGGTTCTTCCCCTTTCTCTCATTGTTTCCTTTTCTCTCTCTCTCGCTCTCCCTTCTTTCTGTACAATTCTGTCCTCTTGTTCCTTTTTTTTGCCTTTCCCTCATTCCCTCCCCTTTTCATTTTTGCTTCACTCTCTGTTTCTTTGCTCTTTCTCTCCTTCCCTTCTTACCTGTGTCCCCATTCTCTGTTTCTCCTTGTCTTCCTTTCCCCTCTGCCCTTGGGACTTTTCCTTCGTGCTCCTTTCTTCTGCTCTCATGCTCTCTCTCTGTCTCTTCCTGCCTCTTTATTCCTTTTCTCCTCTGCTTGACTGTTACTATTCTCGCTGATGTTCACCTGTTCAGTTCAGGGGAGGTAGTGGTATTGTTGCTGGACTGTTAATGCAGAGGAAACAGGGTAATTGGCTGGGGACCTGGGTTCGAATCCCACTATGGCAGACGAATTTAATAAATAATAAATATTTATTATTGAATAAATATCTGGAATTAAAAGTCTTAACGATGACTATCATCGATTGTCTTAAACCCACCTGGTTCATTAATGCGCCTTTAGGGAAGGGAAATCTGCCATCCTTACCCAGTCTGGCCTACATGTGACTCCAGACTCACAGCCATATGGCTGACTTAAAAACGTGGGCAAAAAAGTGCTGGCCTAGCCCACATCCCACAAACAAATATACGGTCGAGGTCACATTTTGGTCTGATTTACACCCCTCTGGAGCACCTTAGGATGTTTTATAAGTTAAAGGCACTATAGAAATGCAAGTTGTTGTACTGCATTGTGTGCACTGTCTCTATCTCATCAGTCTCTGTGCCTCTCTCCAGATCACTCCCTCCCTGTCTATCATGTCCTTTTGTTCCTAACCTCGCCCATATTCAGCTCTGTGTAGAGACGCTATACAGTGGGAATAATGTAAGCCAAAGAGTAATCAAGATGATGCAGCAGAGCTGATCAAACAAACCAGGAAGCCATCGCAAGCATGTTCCTCGGGGAAGGGGAAGGGCAGTACAACAACTTGCATTTCTATAGTGCCTTTAACTTATAAAACACCCTAAGGTGCTCCAGAGGGGTGTAAGTCAGACCAAAATGTGACCTCGAGCCACATGAGGAGATATTAGGAACAGGTGACCCAAAGCTCGGTCAGAGAGGTCAGTTTTAAGGAGGAGAGAGAGAGGGTCGGAGATGGTTTAGGGAGGGAATTCCAGTGTTTAGGGCCCCCAGGCAGGTGAAGGCGCGGCTGCCAATGGCAGAGCGATGGGAATCGGGGGATGCTCAGGAGGCCGGAATTGGAGGGGTGCAGAGAATTGGAGGGTTGTAGGGCCTGGAGGAGGTTCCAGAGATAGGGAAGGGTGTAGGGGCTGGAGGAGGTTACAGAGATAGGGAGGGGAGTAGGGGCTGGAGGAGGTTACAGGGATAGGGAGGGTTGTAGGGCCTGGAGGAGGTTCCAGAGATAGGGAAGGGTGTAGGGACTGGAGGAGGTTACAGAGATAGGGAAGGGGTGTAGGGGTTGGAGGAGGTTTCAGAGATAGGGAGGGGTGTAGGAGTTGGAGGAGGTTACGGAGATAGGGATGGGTGTCGAGGCTGGGGGAAGTTACAGAGATAGGGAGGGGTGTAGTGGCGGGGGAGGTTACAGAGATAAGGAAGGGTGTAGGGGCTGGATGAGGTTACAGAACTAAGGAGGGATGTAGGGACTGGAGGAGGTTACAGAGATAGGGAGGGGTGTAGGGGCTGGAGGAGATTACAGAGATAGGGAGGGGTGTAGGGGTTGGAGGAGGTTACAAAGATAGGGAGGGGTGTAGTGGTGGGGGAGGTTACAGAGATAGGGAGGGGTCTAGGGGCTGGAGGAGGTTACAGAGATAGGGAGGGGTGTAGGGGCTGGAGGAGGTTACAGAGATAGGGAGGGTGTAGGGGCTGGAGGAGGTTACAGAGATAGTGGTGTAGGGGCTGGAGGAAGTTACAGAGATAGGGACGGGTGTAGGTGCTGGAGGAGGTTACAGAGATAGGGAGAGTTATAGGGACTGGAGGAGGTTACAGAGATAGGGCGGCCATGAAGTGATTTGAGGAGAAGGATGGGAATTTTAAAATGGTTGTCCGACCGGCTGCCAGTGTAGCTCAGCCTTTGGTGGGTAGAGGAGTAAGGGTTGGTTCGTGACTGGGACTGTGACAGCTGGACGGGGATGTGTGAGACTGACCCGGTTGGAAATTGCGGAGGAGGTGGGGAGGGGGGAGCATTAAAAAAAATAGTAAAACACTCAAGGCATGACCAAGGGTGGTAACTGTCTTATCTGATCCACTGCAGTCAGTCAGACACACCCTGGGCATCATGCCCCCTATCAGCTGGTGAACATTGTCGGGCTGGGGAAGATAGACTAAACCGGAACTTGAACCTTCAATCACTCCACCAGTAACGTGCTCTTTGAGGAGCTTTACTGTCCGTTCTCATGAGCCCTTCTTCCTTTTCAGACCATCACTGAATGTTACCAGTTTAAATTCAAGTACCTGACGATTGGACCAACAATGGACTTTGCAAGGTAGTCTCCCACCTTCAGCCTTCTATCTCCGAAACGCTGTGTAGGTTGTTAGAAATAAAAGCAAAAAGTGCCGGAAAAGCTCAGCGGGTCTGGCGGCATCAGTGGAGGGAGAGAGAGTTAACGTTTCGAGTCCGCGTGACCCTTCAACGCTGAAGAGAGGTAGAAATGTGATGAATTTTATACTGTTGAAGAGGTGGTGGAGCAAAATAGACTTTCAGGGACAGGTGGGAGCTCAGGAGAGATATGACAAAGATGTCATGAACGTAAGACGAAGGGAGTGTTAATGGTAGCGTTAAAGACTAAAGGAGGTGCTAATAGTGGCCTAAAAGTTGGATTGCAGAATGTGTTAATAGCAGAACAAGGGTCAGCTCTGTGAAAGCACAACCTAAGAACAAGTTACAAGGGGACATGTGGCAGGAGGGATTGAAGTTTTTTTTTTAAAAGGACCTGATAAAAATGGAGGCCGGAGTTCATGGTCCGAAGTTGTTGAACCCAATATTAAGACCAGAAGCCTTGATCGGAAGGTGAGGTGCTGTTCCTCCAATTTGTGTTGGGTTTTCACTGGGACGTTGCAACAGGCCAAGGATAGAAATGTAGTTTGCTAGCCTGTGTGTGTGTGAGTGCTTACTTACATGGTGGTGATGGTGTGTCACAGATCACTCAGAGTCCAAGTCCCTGTGGCAACACACACTTTTACACCCATGTTGTAGTCTGGAGCAATGGATAGTGATGGTGGAGGCTCCAACTTTCTTTCCATCATTTATTGTCCATCCCTAATTGCCCCTTGAGAAGGTGGTGGGTGAGCTGCCTTCTTGAACCGCTGCAGTCCCTGTGGTGTAGGTACACCCACCGTGCTGTTAAGGAGGGAGTTCCAGGATTTTGACCCAGCGACAGTGAAGGAACGGCTGATATATTTCCAAGTCGGGATGGTGAGTGACTTGGAGGGGAACTTCCAGGTGGTGGTGTTCCCCATGTGTCTGCTGCCCTTGTCCTTCTAGATGGTAGAGGTCGTGGGTTTGGAAGGTGCTGTCGAAGGGGCCTTGGTGAGTTGCTGCAGTGCATCTTGTAGATGGTACACACACTGCTGCTACTGTGCGTCGGTGGTGGAGGGAGTGAATGTTTGTGGATGGGGTGCCAATCAAGCGGGGCTGCTTTGTCTTGGATGGTGTCGAGCTTCTTGAGTGTTGTGGGAGCTGCACTCATCCAGGCAAGTGGGGAGTATTCCATCACACTCCTGACTTGTGCCTTGTAGATGGTGGACAGGCTTTGGGGGAGTCAGGAGGTGAGTTACTCTCCGAAGGATTCCCAGCCTCTGACCTGCTCTTGCAGCCGCAGTATTTACGTGGCTGGGTCCAGTTCCGTTTCTGATCAGTGGTGAACCTCGCCCCCCCCCCACCAGGATGTTGACAGTGGTCTGGCAATCTAGAGGCCCGGATTAATGAGCCCGTAACGTAAATTCAAATCCCGGCACGGCAGCTGGTGGAATTGAAATTCAGTTAATAAAATTTGGAATTAAAAAGCCAGCCTCAGTCACGGTGACCCGTGAAACTATCATCGATTGCCGTAAAAACCCCATCTGGTTCACTGACGCCCCTTTAGAGGAAGGGAAATCTGCCCTCCTTACCCGGTCTGGCCCTACACGTGACTCCAGACCCACGTCCACGTGGTTGACTCTTAACTGGCCCTCCGGAAGTGGCCGAGCGAGCTGTGTTCTAGAAAGTGGCTCCATGGTGGGATGGGTAGGATGGACTTGGCTCAGTGGCGCCCACATCCAAATAAAATAATTACTCGGGTACGCCCGGGTTGGCCTCTCTCCAGCTTAACCATCTCAGCTGAAAGAAATTGGCCTTTAAGAACCCAAATGTAAGGTCGAAGGCCAGGCTTTTGCGACTTGGCGGGCCCTTGCAGAGTCAAGGTCATTGGCACTTGCGTTGCCGCTGCCACTCACCT
The DNA here is from genome assembly GCF_017639515.1 of Carcharodon carcharias. Lineage (NCBI taxonomy): Eukaryota > Metazoa > Chordata > Chondrichthyes > Lamniformes > Lamnidae > Carcharodon > Carcharodon carcharias. The sequence continues at coordinate 3,760,328 of NW_024470726.1, forward strand.
CAGGTAGGGGAGAGTGGCATTGTCGTGCGATGCCTGCTGCAGTGGAATAGGCTGAAGGAAGCAAAAGGCACCCGTGGCTTTATTTTTCCCATCTGCTTCGTGCCACAAGCAAGGAGACGGGAAAGGGCACCCATTACTCTCGCCTCCCCTCCGGCATTGCTGAATGCCATGTGCGCTCCAGCATTCACACTGCCCAGTCGAGGCCTTAATAAAAGAGGCGGGTGTTGTGTTTCTTTCTTTTACACTGCCCTTCATGCAGTAAAACGCCTCAACACCCCTGCTCAGGAGCGTTATCAGACATAATTTCCGACGTGAAGAGATATTAGGGACAGGCGAGCAAAAGCTTGGTCAAAGAGGTCGGTTTTAAAGAGCATCTTAAAGGAGGAGAGAGGGGGGGGGTGGTTGGGGAGGGTGGGGGTTGGTGGTGGGGCGGAGAGGTTTAGGGGAGGGAATTCCAGAGCTCAGGGCCCCCCCAGGCAGCTGAAGGCACGGCCGCCAATGGTGGAGCAATGGGAATCGGGGGATGGGCAAGAGGCCGGAATTGGAGGGCGGCAAATGCCCATGTTCCTGTGCTTCACCTAGGAGGCTGAAGATGTCCCGGCCCCTTTGCCCCACACACCCCCCCCCCCCCCCCCCACCCTTGCCAGTTTGAGTGTGTTGTAAGTGCCACTTGCCGTGCCCTCGAGTTTCCTCCTTTGTGCCGTTGTCGTATTTCTGCAGCAACAACAGAAAGATTAGCTCCAGCGTCGGCTGCTCGGACACCAGGAGAGCCAGCATCCAGCTCATCCGCAAGCTCTACGTCCTCATGCAGAGCCTGGGGCCCCTTCCCAACGACATCTGCCTGAAGATGAAGCTGTCCTACTACGATGAAGGTAATTTACCACCCTTGTCGCGCCGCGGCACGATTCAGCAGACGTCAGCGTTAAAGAATAAAACTTCGTGGGGCACGTCTTCCCCCCACCCCCCATTACCATAGCCACAGCGCCGGTTAACAGGAATGCTGTTTGTTTTGACAAAACAAGTGTGCACGGTTCACTCTACACCATAGCTAGTATAATGGGGAACCGTTATACTAATCTGCTCTGACCAACAGGACTGTTGTAGACCACCATTGAGTAAACTAAACAAGGTGCATTGCAGAGTGACTCATTTTAGTTCAGCCCTTATCAATAGTGCTGTAACCCCCCCAAGCTCCCTGAGAGGACTTTGGAAGCTCTGTTCACGCAAGATAATTGAAAATTGCAAAAAAAAAAAACCCTTCATAGAATCACCGGTTCGGCTCCCGGCTGGAATGTTGTGCCCCATTCCGGGCCACGCACCTTAGGAAGGAGGTCAGGGGCCTTGGAGAGGGGTGCGGGAGGGGGATTTACCCAGAATGGGACCGGGGATGAGGGACTTCAGTTCACGTGGAGAAGCTGGGACCGTTCTCCTCGGAGCGGAGAAGGTTAAAGGTTGGGGGGGGACATTGAATCGAGGCGTTCAAAATCAGGAAGGGGGTTTGGACAGAGCAAATAAGGAGAAACGGTTTCCACTGGGCAGGAGGGTGGGTCACCAGTGGGACGCGGATTGAAGAGAATCGGGGAAAGGAATCAGAGAGTGGGAGACGAGATCATTGTTTACGGTAACCCGTTGTGCTCTTTGGTCCAGTAACTCCGCCAGACTACCAGCCTCCTGGCTTCAAAGAGGGCAGCTTAGAGAATATGATGTTCGAAGGGGAGCCCGTCTTCCTGAGTGTGGGCGAGGTGACCACTCCATTCCATGTCCTAAAGGTGAAGGTCACAACGCAGAGTGACCGCATGGAGCAGTTGGACAAAGACCTGCAGAGGGAGCGTGAAAACATCCCACCCAGCCCGCCTGTGGAACTGGATCAAAATGAGCAAGTGGAAATTAATGTAAGGCCCGTTCTGCTATGGTTAACCGGTCCCTCGAGGGTAGAAGTCCAAGTGGTGACCTTCCCAGCCACATGTTATCACATTTACCCCGCCATTTCTTCAGCTCCTGGGAGTCACTCCCGTGGCCAGTCTCGCACCTCGAACTGCAGCTCACCCCAAATTTTGCTGTCCCCTTATCCTAACTCCCCCACTGTGCTCACTGAACCTGCACTGCCTTCCAGTCCAGCAATGCTTGATTTTAAAATTGTAACTCTTCTGTTTGCATTGCCCTACCCCCCTCCCCATCTCTTTAACTTCCTCCAGCCCCTGCAACCGTCCCTATCTCTGTAACCTCCACCAGCCCCTACCCCCCTCCCCATCTCTTTAACCTCCTCTAGCCCCTACAACCCTCCCTATCTCTGTAACCTCCTCCAGCCCCTACACCCCTCCCCATCTCTTTAACCTCCTCTAGCCCCTACAACCCTCCCTATCTCTTTAACCTCCTCCAGCACCTACACCCCTCCCTATCTCTGAAACCCCCTCCAGCCCCTACACCCCTCCCTATCTCTGTAACCTCCTCCAGCCCCTACACCCCTCCCTATCTCTGTAACCCCCTCCAGCCCCTACATCCCTCCCTCTCTCTGTAACCTCCTCCAGCCCCTACAACCCTCCCTATCTCTGTAACCCCCTCCAGCCCCTACACCCCTCCCTATCTCTTTTATCTCCTCCAGTCCCTACACCCCTCCCTATCTCTGTAACCTCCTCCAGCCCCTACACCCCTCCCTATCTCTGTAACCTCCTACAGCCCCTACACCCCTCCCTATCTTTGTAACCTCCTCCAGCCCCTACACCGCTCCCTATCTCTGTAACCTCCTCCAGCCCCTACACCCCTCCCTATCTCTTTTATCTCCTCCAGCCCCTACACCTGTCCCTATCTCTGTAACCTCCTCCACCCCCATACCCCTCCCTATCTCTGTAACCTCCTCCAGCCCCTACAAACCTCCGAGATCTCTGTAACCTCCTCCAGCCCCTACACCACTCCCTATCTCTGTAACCTCCTCCAGCCCCTACACCCCTCCCTATGTCTGTAACCTCCTCCAGCCCCTACAAACCTCCGAGATCGCTCCTCCAATTCCGGCCCCTTGCGCATCCTCAGATTTCCATCGCTCCACCATTGGCGGCCGTGCCTTCAGCTGCCTGGGGGGCCCTGAGCTCTGGAAATCCTTCCCGAGACCTCATGGTCTCTCTCTCTCTCTCTCTCTCTCTTTCCTGCGCTCTCTCTCCACCCTCCCCCCTCTCTCTCTCCTCTCTCTGTCTCCTCCTTTAAACCTAAACTCCCTAAAACTGACCTCTTTGAACAAGCTTTGGTTCACCTGTCCTGAGATCCATGCTTCAGCTGTACAAAGTCCTGGTTAGATCACACCTGGAATTACTGTGAGCTGATTTGGGCACCACGCCTTTGGAAGGATATACTGGTGTTGGAGGGAGTGCAGTGTAGATTCACCAGAGTGAGGCTGGAGTCCAAGGGTTAAATTACAAGGAGAGATCACGCAAACAAGGGTTGTATTCCCTGGAATTTAGAAGGTTAAGGTGACTCTGTGATCGAAGTTTTCAAGATATCTGATAGGGTGGAGAGCGAGAGAAATTACTTCCGCTGGTTTGGGAGTCCAGAACTCGGGGACAGAGTCTAAAAATGAGAGCCTGACCTTCCAGGGGTGAAGTTAGGAAACACTTGTACACACAAAAGGTGGTTTGGAACTCTCTTCCGCAAACTGCAATCGATGCTGGATCAATTAATTTTAAATTTGAGATTGATAGCTTTTTGTTAACCAAAGGGATATGGGGCAAAGGTGGGTGGATGGAGTTAGGTCACAGGCCAGCCCTGATCTCACTGAATGGCAGAACAGGCTGGTGGGGCTGAATGGCCTCCTCCTGTTCCGATGTTCCTGTCAGAATATCCTATCCCTTTTTCCCTCGTGTGTTTTATCCAGCTTCCCCCTTAAATAGGTGTCACGACACTGCAGTTGGTAAAGGCCGAGTTATTTAAAATCCCAGAGGGAAACTTTAAACAACTGTCATAACCTATATTTTCAACTGGTATCAGCAAAAAGATAAAAGCAAAAATACTGCGGATGCTGGAAATCTGAGACAAAAACAAAAATTGCTGGAAAAACTCAGCAGGCCTGACAGCATCTGTGGAGAGAAAGAGTCAACGTTTCGAGTCCAGATGACTCTTCCTCAGAACTTACAGTTGATATGTTTGAGATGCAACTCTGAATTCAGAAACAAACCCGCCAAGCCTCCAGCGGTTTTTTAGTATAAATTAAATTATTTATTAATTTTACAATGTATTAAACACATGCACATGTCTACAAATTACTACCATAATAACTATTAAACAAATCCCCAAATTAATCACTCCCAGGTAAATCTTCCCCAAGGCAACAGTAACCCATAGACTTTAAACAGACACCAGGCAAAGCACACTTGACCTCACGAATTCAAAATGAGGTCCCTTACAATGTGTTCCCTTTGCAGACAGCGGTAGGCTTACAGGCAGCTTAGATCACACATGCCTCTGACTTCCACACACAAAACTCTTTTCTGTATATACCTAGCCTTCCCTTTGAATGCAAATTCTCATTGTATCGCCAGGCCCTTTGAACTCCAACTCTTCTAACAATAAAACCCCTTTCAAAGTACAAATTTTATTAGTAATATAAACATATTGCTTGGTGTCTGCTAGGTAGGTGCAAGATTTCACCCCCAGCCTTTGAATGGTTTATTCAACAAAATGCAAATGTATCCTCTACCCTTACTGTTTACATCTCAAAATTACTATACATCAAATCGCCCAGGCTATCTAGCTTTAATCCAGTTACACACTCACATTCATACCCACAGACCCTACTACAAGTCCAATTTAAAGTAATTTCCAATAACATTATATACGTTAATATCTCTTCATAACATGCATTACTGCTAATCACCTCAACCACTCCCTGTGGGAGCGAGTTCCACATTCTCCCCACTCTCTGGGTAAAGAGGATTCTCCTGAATTCCTCAACGGATTTATTAGTGACTATCTTATACTTAGTTCTGGTCTCTCCTGAAGAGTGAGATCCTGAGAGGACTTGACAGGGTGAACGTGGAGAGGATGTTTCCTCTTGTGGGTGAATCCAGAACTAGCCGGATGACTGTTCTAAAATAAGGGGGTCTCCCATTTAAGACAGAGATGAGGGAAAAAAAATTCCTCTGAAAGGGCTGTGAGACTTTTCAATTCTTTTCGTCAAAAGATGGTTGAGGCTGAGTCTTTGAGTATCTTTCAGGCAGAGGTAGATAGATTCTGGTTAAGCAAGAGGGTGAAAGGTTATCAGGGGTAGGCAGGAATGTGGAGTTGAGGTTACAATCAGGTCAGCCATAATCTTATGGAATGGCGGAGCAGGCTCGAGGGGCCGAGTGGCCTACTCCTGTTCCTAATTCGTATGCAAGTGGAAAAATCTCAACGTGTACCCTATTGAACCCCTCCCTACCACCACCACCACCGCCTTTCACCATTTTAAAGGCTTCCAACAGGTCACCCCCTCAACTCCTCTTTCCTAGTGAAAAGAGCCTCAGTCTGTTCAGCCTTTTCCTGATAGTTATCACCTCTCGGTCCTCATCATCCTTTTGGTGCACCCTCTGTAAACGGCTCCGTATCCCTTTCATAATACGGAGACCAGGACTGTGCACAGACACTCCTAGCTGTGGGCCTGACCAATTCCCGAGACAAGTTTAACATTGCTTCCCGGCTTTCCACTTCTGAACCTCTCAAAATGAACCCCCAGTGGCCTGTTACACTTTCATGGGCCCTTCAACTTGCCAGGCGACTCTTAATGGTTTAGTCGTTTGGTAGCACAGAATTTGAATATTGCTGAATAAAAGCTTTTCGTCTTGCACTCATCAGGACACCGGCAAGAATACCAATATAAGGGAAAAACAAAAACTTATACTGCCTGTGAAGAGGGTGCAGATTGGTTGGGGCAAGTGGCGTTGACAGAGAGAATGCACTGGTGATGGTGACTGACAGTTAACTGCCAACCATTGTTTGAAATTTAAGCCTGGTGGCTTGACCCTGATTGGTCAAGGCATTGCCCTGAGGAATGAGTCAGTGAATGGCTGTCACTTACTTTGTTTGGCTGAAACAGGTGCAATGTGTGTACATGTCCTTTCTGTTTGCAAAGAACAGGGCCCCGTGTACTAATATATGAGGACCCCGGTACACGCAAACACACCACACTGTCAGCCCGACTGACAATCTTAAGTTGGTCGTCAGCGTAAATCTGTACCCCTAGATTCCTTTGCTGCTGGATCCCATGTAGATCCTTATTTATCAAGCAGGAGGCAGCCTTATCCTCCCTGCCAACATTCATTTACTATTTATGCCCTGAGGTTGTGAGAAGCGCAGGCCTTGCTTCACCGTAAGTCACAGGTAATCAAAATGGAACAAATTCGAGTTCAGTCATCGCACTTTGCACCCTCGCTTGTGCGCCGCCTTCTCTCTATTTGACAACGCCCCTCTTTTGTCTTTTGCTATAAGGATACCTTGCCCGCAGAAAGTCCAGCCGCATCCCAGGTGGTGGTTCCCGAAAACAGTGACGCCGAGGTGCAAAGTGCAGGTATGTTGACCGCCTGAACCGCGCGATAAGGCCTAGTTGCGAGTGCTGCCCCCCACCACCCCCCCCCACCCCCACCCCTCCCCTCCCCGCCCCCGGTGTCACCCTCTGTAACGACTTTCTCACTGTATTTTCAGAAGCCAAGGCGTCACCACAGACTGAAAAGGCAGCGGACAGGGCAAGCCCCAAGGTCAAGAACAACAGCCCTGCCTCGCAGGTGAGTGCTGTCCGGCTGACCGACTCCAGGGACCCTTTGATGATTTCTTCTTTTCCCTTTCTCCTCCGCTGCCCCTCACCCGCTAGCTCCTCCCTCCCGTTCCTGATTTCCTCTTGGGTACAGTAACACCAGTTTGCCTAGTCACGCTCCCCCACACCCCCCACCATCCCCCAACTCTATAACCTCATCTGAATGTCGGACGAGGACTAAAGTTGGCTAGGCAGTGATGCCCCCTGCAGTCGAATTGCCTCACTACGCAGCACCGTAAGAGTCAGCGAGGCCACCCCTCACTTTTGGCTGCACCTGACAGCCTTACACGCGCGCTTTCCAGCAGGGAGTGCTAAACCCCGGGTGATCCACTTGCTCCCCCACCACGGCCCAACCCTCTCCACCCTCCTCCCCCCAGGGGCGCTGAACCTCATTTTAGTGCCCTCCCCACCTCCCCCATTCTCCTGTCATTCTGACTGGCAAGTAACTGAGCAGAGGGTAGGGACTGTGTCTAGAACCTAGTGGTTTCTGTGACTCAGTACCAAACGGGCCATGCAGCCACTGACCAAGCCGTGGTGGGAGCCATTATCGCCTCAGTGCCATCTTCCTCAATCGGTAAGGCCTTGGAATCTGCATCCTCTCGTCCACTCCTATTTTACAGGACAAAGCAGCCCACTTGATCGGCACCCCATCCACAAACATTCACTCCCTCCACCACCGATGCACGGTAGCAGCAGTGTGTGTACCATCTACAAGATGCACTGCAGCAACTCACCGAGGCTCCTTCGACAGCACCTTCCAAACCCACGACCTCTACCATCTAGAAGGACAAGGGCAGCAGACACATGGGGAACACCCACCACCTGGAAGTTCCCCCTCCGAGCCACTCACCATCCCGACTTGGAAATATATCGGCCGTTCCTTCACTGTCGCTGGGTCCAAATCCTGGAGCTCCCTCCCTAACAGCACGGTGGGTGTACCTACACCGCAAGGACTACAGCGGCTCAAGAAGGCAGCTCACCCACCACCTTCTCAAGTGGGCAATTAGGGATGGGTGATAAATGCTGGACCCAGCCAGCGACACCCACGTCCCCGAGGATTAATTTAAAGAAAACACTTATGGGACTTCAGTCGCTACCTCACAGAGTGCCAGCCCTGGCTCAGTGGATCCCAACTACCCCCCACCCCGAGTCAGAAGGCCCCCCCGCGGGTGTGAGTCCCCGCTCCAGGCCCGGCTCTCCCGAGGAGGGAGAAATGAGTAGGAAAGGTCAGGCCGCCGAGGTCCGCCACGCGGCTGATCTCGTCTGCGGCGCTGAGGGACCTCCCGAGGAGGAGACCTTAAACCGAGGGACCCGTCCGCCCCTCTCGAGCAGATGCCAAAAAGATCCCACGGCTGCCGCTGCTCTCGGAAGGAGAGCAGGCCAGCCCCAGCCGATGTGTCGTGTCCCCCCCCACCCCCCCAACGCAGACCGTCATCAGTAAAATCTGGCCACTGCTTGATTGTGGGAGCTTGCTGTGCAGAAATTGGCTGCCCTATTCCTTCCATTACAGCGGCGAGCGCGAGGTGTTGGCTGTAGAGCACTCCAGGACGCCCTGAGGTTGCGACAGGTCCTGCATGAGCACGCAACTTCACTTTCCCTACTTAATAGGGGTATTATGACTTGCCCGAGGCAAATTCCCGGGAAGGGGGTGGGGGGAGGGGGGGGGTAGTGGGCGGCGGTCAGGATGTGGGATCTTGCTGTGCGCCAACCCGGTGGCTTGCCACGGCGACCGCACGACCCTGCACCGACGCCAGTTCCTTCCTTGCCCCCAGCAAAGGGGGTTTCCTCTTTGCAAAGGGGAGGAAGCCTCGCCCTAATCTCTCACCTTCCCAGGAAAGGGGTTTCTATTTTTTTCTTTCTGCCGGCCAGCAGCTGCTGCTGTCTTCGTAGCTTTTTTGCACGGGAAATAACAACTCGGCCAGGAAATGTTTTCACAAGCAGGGGGACGATGTTGAATTGCTTTGGCGCCTTAATCACGCCACCCCCCCCCCCCCCCCCCAAGCCGTAGCTCACAAACAAATTGCTCTGGAGTGCTGTCATACCCAGCAGTGGTACATTCCCACAAGCAGAATGGGAACGCCGGGCTTTGGAGCAGGTCATTCGGCCCCTCGAGCCTACTCCGTCACTGGTTAAGATCGTGGCTGATCCGGCTGCGATCTCAACTCCACTTTCCTGTCTGTCACCCCACCCCCCCCCCCACCCCCACCATAAACCCCTTGTCGATCAAAAATCTGACTCAGCCTTAAATAAGTTCCATGACCCGGCTTCCAGTGCTCTCTGGGGAAGGGAACACCACAGACTGACGACCCCCTGGCAGAGAAAAGAAATCTCCGTCTTACGAGGGAGACCTCTTATTTTTAACCGTGTCCCCTGGTTCTAGCCTCTCCCACAAGAGGATAAGTCCTCCTGATATGCACCCTATCAAGTCCCCTCAGGATAATGGGATAAGTGGCCAGTTAATTCCTTTCGCTCACTAATCAATCCAATGGGGAATTGAGGAGGAACTTCTTTACCCGGAGAGTGGGGAGTATTTGGAACCCGCCCCCACCCCAGGGAGCGGTCGAGGTGAATAGCAGAGATGCATTTCAGGGCAAAGCTGGATAAACACGTGACAGGGAAACAAAGTTTGTACATAAGTTATTGAAGATGGCAGGGCATGATGAAGAGAGCAGTTATTAAAGCCTATGGCATCCTAGGTTTTATTAATAGGGGCATTGAGTACAAGAGTAAGGAGGTCATGTTAAACTTGTATGAGACACTAGTTAGGTCTCATCTGGAGCACTGCGCCCAGTTCTGGGCACCAGACTTGAGGGATGTGAAGGCATTAGAGAGAAAGCACAGAGGAGATTCAACAAGAACGATTCCCGGGATGAAGAACTGTAGCTACGAGGATAAATTGGAGAGATCGGGACTGTTTTCTTGGAGAGGAGACTTGATAGAGGCATTCAAGATTCTGAGGGGTATGGACAGGGTCAGTAGAGAGAAGCTGTTCCCACTCAAGAGAACATCAAGGACCAGAGGGCACATTCAAAATAATGGACAAAAGGAGTAAAAGGGATGTGAGGAAAACAGTTTTTTACCCAGAGGGTGGTGGAGGCAGGTCCGATCGAGGTATTCAAAATTGGATTGCTACCTAAACAGAGAGAATGTGCAAGGTTACGGGGATAAGGCAGGGGAGTGGGGCTAGGTAGAATGTTCTTTCAGCCAGCCAGTGCAGACTCGATGGGCCGAATGGCCTCCTGCACTGTAAAGATTCTGGGATTCTGGAATAGAAGGCTATGTTGATGGGGTGAGATGAAAAGGGGGTGGGAGGAGGCTCGTGTGGAGCATAAACAGCAGACGGAGCAGAGGGGCTGAATGGCCTGTTTCTGTGCTCTAATTCGAGGAATATATTTTTTACATTCGTTCATGTGATGTGGGTGTTCCAGGCAAGGCCAGCGTTTGTTGTCCATCCCTAATTGCCCCTGGGGAAGGTGGTGGTGAGCTGCCTTCTTGAACCGCTGCAGACCTTATGGTGTAGGTACACCCACCGTGCTGTTAGAGAGGGAGTTTCAGGATTTTGACCCAGCGACAGTGAAGCAATGGCTGATATATTTCCAAGTCGGGATGGTGAGTGACTTGGAGGGGAACTTGCAGGTGGTGGTGTTCCCATGTGTCTGCTGCCCTTGTCCTTCTAGATGGTAAAGGTCATGGGTATGGAAGGTGCTGTCGAAGGAGCCTTGGTGAGTTGCTGCAGTGCATCTTGTAGATGGTACACACACTGCTGCTACTGTGCGTCGGTGGTGGAGGGAGTGAATGTTTGTGCATGGGGTGCCAATCAAGCGGGGCTGCTTTGTCCTGGATCGTGTCGAGCTTCTTGAGTGTTGTTGGAGCTGCACTCACCCAGGCAAGTGGAGGGAGTATTCCATCCCACTCCTGACTTGTGCCTTGTTGATGGTGGACAGGCTTTGGAGGAGCCAGGAGATTCTTTAGAAAGGTTGCATGGGATCCTTAACATTTGCATGAACAGGCAGAAGGGACTCGGTTTAACGTCTCAACCAAAAGGCAGTGCCTCGGGTGCTGCCGCACTCCCTCAGTACTGCTTCCTCTGTCCTTTCAGCCAGCGCATTCCAGACAACAGCTCGCTGAGCAGAAGAAAATCCCTTTGTCTCCGCCCTCTGGCGCTTCTGCCAATTGCCTTAAACCGTCACTGTTTCCCACAGCAGCCACCTTGTGACCTCTCGAAGCCAGCATAACAATTACCACTGCCCTGGGCGGAGATAGATGCTGCGGATTGGCATCCACGAGGAACTGAGCCCCACTCTGTTCTGCACCTCTTCTAATCCCCCTCACCCGGCCACTTCCTCCCTACTGTTAATGGCATGTTAATTATTTTGTTAAGATACGCCAGTGAAGGGTATTGAAGTACCTAGAGCACTTGTAAAGAGAGACTGCTGGGACACGAGGGTAAGAAGCAGATATGTGTAATGCTGCGTTCTGTAAATAAGCCAACTATCATGAAAAGTATTAGTGTCCATGTACCTCTCTCTCTCCTTCGCCTGTCCATCTGAGGTAATTTAATAAAAAAAAATTCAAAAAGTCGTCCTTTCTCCCCTTGTTATCCTGTGGCAGATGGAGAGTTTGGTGAACAAGACATCGAATATGGAATTATCCGGGAGGAGGACAAGAAGTGGGAGGCTCTTCCGCACGGAGTCTGTGAGTATCTGGCCAAGTGTTGCTGGGCCTTAGGAGTAGAGTGTTATAAGTTAAATCCCACCCCACCCTGGCATTCCCGACCTCATCATCGGTATCCACTGCCCTCCCCGCCCTTCCCCCGCCATCCCCCACCCACGCTGCCCCGCGTCCCAGGCAGTTGCGGGCACTGCCTATAGGAGCCTTTAAGACTCCGCGCCCGCCCTAGCCTCCGCCTGTGCCTTGGGTTAAACTAGCTGATGCGCCGGCACTTGGACGGGTAGTTGAGGGCGGTTGATTTGTGTGCCCTGCTGTTCCCGCCAGCAGGAGGGCCGGGTAACTGGAGGGGCACAGATTGAAGAGAATCGGCAAAAGAACCAGAGTCGGGGGTGGTGGTGGGTTGAGGGGGGGGGGGAGATGAGGAGAATTTTTTTTTTTTACGCAGCGAGTTGTAGCAGATGGAAGCAGATCCTTTAGGAACTTTCAAAAGGGGCGTGGAATCGGATAAATACTTGAAGGGGAAAAGTTCGCAGGGCTATGGGGGGTGAAGAGCAGGGGGATGGGGGTGGGGTAGCGGGGCTAATCGGATAGCTCTCTCAAAGAGCCGGCACGGGCATGATGGGCCAAATGGCCTCCTCCTTTTGCTGTAGGATTCTGTGGGGAAGGGGGGGTGGACGGAGGAAAGGGGGGACAGTACTGCTTCGCGATGGAGAACACCTAAACCGATTCTCTGTTTCGACTGAAGGAGGGCGCAGCTCGAGTGGGTAAAGGAGACAGGAAGCCGGGCGAGAACGCCCAGGGCAAGGCGGCAACAAAGAAGAGGACCTGTTCGGAACGAGATAAGCCAGTAAGTTACTCAGCCCTCCGGTAAAACGACCCGTGTTGGCTTTGCGCTCTGGGGAACGGCTCAGTCGGTCCGAGAAGGGCGCCGGCGTTGAAGTACCAGCCGAGCACAGCTCCCTTCTCCCGCTCACCTAGATCACCTCCCAGTTGCCCCCCGCGGCAGCTGCTCTATCGCAGTTCAGCTCCCTTTGTGGCGTGACCCATACCTTTTGGGTATGAGGATTTCGTTTGCAGCACCGAGGGAGCCCTGCTCTGCCGGAGGTGCCGTCTAGCGATGGAGACGTTAAGCCGAGGTGCCCCTTCTACCCCTTCTCAGATGGACGTAGAGGATCTCATGGCCGCCGCAAGAAGATGCTCCCCTCCCTCACCACCAACCCCACCCCCCCCACTCCCCACCCCGGTGCCCGGACCAATATTTGTCCCTCAAACAAACGTCACTTAAAAAGAGAAATGACGACGCGCTCATCATCATCGTCGCTTTGTGGGATCTTGCTGTGCGTCACTTGGCATGCCCGCCGCTCCTCCACTTCGACAGCGACCACACCGTAGGGGCAGAGGTCGGCCGTCAGACGCTCCCCGGGGCATCGCGTAGGGCGCCGCCCGAGGGCGGGCCTCCCCCTCCCCCCCCCCCTCCATGGATTGCCCTGGTCGCCGTCTGTGGGATCCTGCTGTGCGCAGAAGCGGCTGCCGCGCTTGGGGGCGGCGAGGCGAAGGGCGCGCTCGGCGCGTTGCGAGGAGGGCGAGAGGCGCCGTTTCGCGGCGAGCCCTGGCGCCAGAGCGGGGGGGGGGGAGGTGGGGGAGGGGGTGGGGGATGGGGGTCAGCGCAAACTCTCTGTAACGGGCCCCCCCCATTCCGCCTCCATCCCGCCAGGTTTTCCAGTTCGAGGTTCCCTGCAGCCAGGACGAAATCTCCACGCGGAAACGCAAGAAGTTCAGCGAGCCAAAGGACCGGTTTCGTTAGGACTCGGAGGAGGAGTCGACCCCCCCACCCCTCCCCGACACCCACCCCGAGACCTCTTCAGCTGTTGGCCTTTCCCCTACCTCCCCAGCGCTCCCACCCTCTTCCGGCCATCGCGATTCCTCCTCTTCCCGGATGCTGGTTCGGGGTCTGGGGGGAGCGTGGGAGGCAATCCTGCTCCCCCCCAACCCCCGAACGTACGGACGGAGAGGCTCCACGGGGTGGTGGGGGTGGGGGGGGGGTAGGGGGCGATTACGCGTCCAACTCTGACCCTGATGCTCCCCTGATCGAGGCAGGTGCCCTGCTATGTGCGGGGCAGGGGGCCATTCAGCCCCTCCCAGCCTGTGCCCCCGTTCCCTTCGACCACGGGTCACCCTGCATCACAGCACCCCCCCACCATCCCGCCTCCTTTCCCCACTCGTCCTTTAGTTATTTTAAGTAGAATTGAACTGAACAGAACCTTCCAGAGTGCACCAGCGCTCGTCCCACCATGTCCTCGCTGGCTGTTCGAAAGAGCTATTTACCTAGCTCAGCGTTGTGCCATCTCTCCCCCTGCCCTGTTACCATAACCCTGCAAGTTTTACCCCTTCAGGTGTATAACCGTGCGTTGAACGAGGACAGAACTGGGTGCACGCACTTCCCCAAAGATCCCCTGTGAGGCGGGACCAGCCACCCCGAAACACCCACTCTCACCTGCCGGGTGCATTTCTTTGAGTGTGAGAAATAGGAGGGGGGGAGGCCATTCTGCCCCTCGCGGCTGCTCCGCCGTTTGGCAAGACCACGGCCTCAACGCCACTTTCCCCCCGCCCCCCCACCCCCCCCCCCCCCCCCCCCAACCATAACCCTTGAGTCCCCCTTTGTGCTCATAAATCTGTCAATCGCATCAAATGAGCGTCGGCAGCTCTCTCTGGGGTAGCGCCCTGCAAAGATTCACCACCCTGAAGGAATCTCTCCTCGTCTCAGGCCAAAACGGTCGACCCCCTTATCCTGAGACCCCCTACCCCCCCACCCCCACCTGCTGCTCGCCAAGCGGCCGCCATGTTTGCTCGTCGCGTTTCACAGAGAGGGGTGTGCCACCCAGGGACGTCTGCCTTCTGCTCCCTCTCGCTTCCGGTCTCCGGCGGCAGGTGTAGTCCCCGCCTCTACGCAGGCATGTTGCTAGCAAAATGGTTTTCAATTAAAGCCGCTGTTCTCGCTCGAAGCCCCGGGGCCTTTCTCAGCGCTCAATTGACCGGCCGTCGGCGACGCGTGACCTTTCGCAGCACTGAAGCAGGCCGTTCGGCCCCTCTCCCCCGTGCCGGCGTTTCTGCTCCACACGCCCGCCTCCTCCCCAAACCCCCTCTTCCATCTCACCCCCATCAACGCATCCTTCCGTTCCCACCTCCCCCCCCCCGTGTTTATCCAGCTTCCCCCCTTTAAAGGTGTCATGTATGAATTAGGGGAGAGCGGAGTCCATTCGGCCCCTCGGGCGGGCTCTGCCATTCAATTCGACGATCGCGGCTGACCTTCCACCCCACCTCCACTTTCCCGCCTTACCCCTCAGAGCCCAAAAACCTAGCCCCTCTCCGTCTTGAACCTGCTCGGCAACGGAGCGCCTGCAGCTCTCTGGGGTGGAGCATCCCAAAGATTCACCATCCTCCGAGAGAAGAAATTCCTCCTCATCTCAGTCCAAAACGGCCGACCCCTTATCCTGAGACCATGACCCCCCCACCACCTCACTCCCCCCGAGTTCTGGACTGTTCGGCCGGAGGGGAGGGGAGGGAAGGGGGGAGGGGGATTCTTCTCAGCATCGACCCTGCCTTCTTCCAGTTGAATTCTGTTCTCTTCCTCTCGGCCGTAGAGCAAGACCGGGGGGGAAGCTGGGATTGTCCTCCTCGGAACGGAGAAGGTTAAGGGGGGGATTGAATCGAGGCGTTCGGAATCAGGAAGGGGGTTCAGACCGAGTAAATAAGGAGAAACTGTTTCCACTGGGCAGGAGGGTCGGTAACCAGAGGGGACACAGATCGAAGAGGATCGGGGAAAGAACCAGAGGGGGAGATGAGGAGAATCTGTTTTTATTTATACAGCGAGTGGTTGTGATCTGGAAGGCGCTGCCTGAAAGGGCGGTGGAAGCAGATTCAATAGGAACTTTCAAAAGGGGGGGGAATCGGATAAACACTCGAGAGGGAAAAGATTTACAGGAATGTGGGGGAAGTCAATAAATACCTATGCAGAGCATTCTGCCATACAGTAGACTGATTTTATATTGTATGTCCAAAACGGTGGACTCCTTTCCCAAGCCAGGAGGCAACAGGAGGAGGGAGCATTCACCAGGTGGGAGAAGAGGGTGAAATAGTGGTTAAAACTCAGACTAGCAATGAGCTCTGGTCTGTATTTCAGCGTGTTGTGTGCAGCCTGTGTTCCCAACTCCTCCAGGATTGCCCTGGAGTCTCCAAGAATTAGAAATCGACCTTCGAGACACCGCTACGGGCAGACAAGGAGGAGAAAAATCATTAGCGGGAATAATAACCACCACTTTTGCCCATCGTAAGAATGTCAGGCCTGGGGCGAGGCTGTTTGATTCGTCAACCCACCTGATTGTTTACGAGGAGCCCATTTGCTCCCTGAATGGCGGTGGGGAGCTGGAGGTGTCAGGTGACCGGCGGGTGGGAGGGTTTCGAAGTGTGATTCGAGGCACAAGGCCACATGATAAAACCTCCAGGAATAGGCCCCACCTGAGACGGCGAAACCCCAGTCGGGACGAGCAACAAATGCCGCGCTGTCGGAGGGTCAGTGCTGAGGGAGCGCCGCACTGTCAGAGGGTCAGTGCTGAGGGAGCGCTGCACTGTCGGAGGGTCAGTACTGAGGGAATGCCACACTGTCGGAGGGTCAGTACTGAGGGAGTGCCACACTATCGGAGGGTCAGTACTGAGGGAGCGCCACACTGTCAGAGGTTCAGTACTGAGGGAGTGCCGCACTGTCGGAGGGACAGCGCTGAGGGAGCGCCGCACTGTCAGAGGGTCAGTACTGAGGCAGTGCCGCACTGCCGGAAGGTCAGTACTGAGGGAGTGCCGCACTGTCAGAGGGTCAGTACTGAGGGAGCGCAGCACTGTCAGATGTTCAGTACAGAGGGAGTGCCGCACTGTTGGAGGGTCAGTACAGAGGGAGCGCTGCACTGTCGGAGGGTCAGTACTGAGGGAGTGCCGCAATGTCGGAGGGTCAGTACTGAGGGAGCGCCGCGCTGTCGGAGGGTCAGTACTGAGGGCGGGCCGCGCTGTCGGAGGGTCAGTGCTGAGGGAGCGCCGCGCTGTCGGAGGGTCAGTACTGAGGGAGCCCCGCACTGCCGGCGGGTCAGTACTGAGGGAGCGCCGCACTGTCGGAGGGTCAGTACTGAGGAAGTGCCGCACTGTCGGAGGGTCAGTACTGAGGGAGCGCCGCACTGTCGGAGGGTCGGTACTGAGGGAGTGCCGCACTGTCAGAGTGTCAGTACTGAGGGAGCGCCACACTGTCGGAGGGTCAGTACTGAGGGAGCGCCGCACTGTCGAAGGGTCAGTCCTGAGGGAGCGCCGCACTGTCGGCGGGTCAGTACTGAGGGAGTGCCGCACAGTCGGAGGGTCCGTACTGAGGGAGTGCCGCACTGTCGGAGGGTCAGTACTGAGGGAGTGCCGCGCTGTCGGAGGGTCAGTACTGAGGGCGGGCCGCGCTGTCGGAGGGTCAGTGCTGAGGGAGCGCCGCACTGTCGGAAGGTCAGTACTGACGGAACGCCGCACTGTCGGAGGATCAAGGGTTGGGGGAGGGGGGTTGAGTTCTCTTCAGTAACCTGGGGCCAATATTTACCCCTCAACCAACATCACTGAAGTAAACAGATAATCTGGGTCATTTCGTGGAAGCTTGCTGTGCTGCAATTGTCTGCCGCGTTTCTGACATTACGGCAGTGACTACACTGCTCTTCGGGACACGCTGAAGCTGTGAGAGGCGCTAGAAAAATGCAAGTCTTGCGCGCTGTAAACTCTCGGGCAGGACGCATGATT
Source organism: Carcharodon carcharias (assembly GCF_017639515.1). Lineage (NCBI taxonomy): Eukaryota > Metazoa > Chordata > Chondrichthyes > Lamniformes > Lamnidae > Carcharodon > Carcharodon carcharias. Next base: position 3,777,582 of record NW_024470726.1, read on the forward strand.
TGAAAGTGACCACTTTGGTTAAAACTCGTGCCCCTCGAACAATTGGTGTGACTCCACCTGCTGCAGCACAATGGGTGACCGTTCGCTGGGAAAGGATCCGAGTGTGTTCTTTGAAGTTTGTAGCCAAACAAGGGTGGGGGAGATTCCCAGGGACTCAGGATGAGCGGTGTCAGCCTTCCGGTGGGCCGAGGAGGGACATCCCGTGAACATTCCAGCAGAGAGCCTCACTGTTTTTCCAACTCTGGTTCCATTTGATTGCATATGACTCCGAGGGAAGCAGGGATTCACCCCGCCCTTCCCTGCTTGCTCGCTCTCGCTCTCTCTCTCTCTCTCTCACTACCCCCTCTGCTCCATTTCCTGGAGCACACACATTGCGTGTGACCAGAATCCCTGGTAAGAACCAGAGAGAGTGGGGGGGGAGTGTGGGAGAAAGGAGGTTTTTTACACGTTCGAGGCAGGGCAGAGAGGAGCTTGTCAGACCTGCCGGAGGAGCCGTCCAGCTGCTTGTCCTCACTCCTCCCCTGGCCGCATCAGCTCACCTCCTCAAAGCGCCGAAATCCGTTCGATCGGCTGAGGAGGATTTTGCCAGATTGGCTTCGGGAACGGCAGCTCTGAAGATTTACACGTGGGTGTGGGGGGGGAACCGAAGAACGGGTATAACAGCGGCGCGGGCTGGAATCGGCGAAACGCTCACCCCCCCCGGCCTCGGTACCGCCCTCGAAAGACGAGCGCCCGGCACAACCAGGACCCCCGGAGGTGGGGCGGGGGGGTGGGGGAACAAGGAAAGTCTGAGAGGAGTTGGCCTTTGGAGAATCGAGTGACCGGCGCGGCCCCGCTTCCTCTCGCGAGCCCGAGTTCCGAGTTCCGAGGTGCTGGACTGGTGAGTGCAGAACTACCGCCTGCCTCCCCGCGAGCCGAGCGTTGCGCAAGCCCTCGGACCAGGACGGCGCCAGCCGGAGTTTGACGCATGGATTGCAGTCACTGGGAAGGGGCCCTGGACGCTCCCGGCTCCGACAGCGAGAGCCGCCTCGTCTACGTTTCTGACTCCTGCAAGAGGAAGATCCAGCACGTGGTGGACTTGCTGCTCTCCGGCGATGCCCGCCCGGTGGATGCCAAGAGCTTGAGCGCCTGCGGCGAGTCCTTCGAGAAATGCAGGGACACCATCATCGCCCGGACAAAGGGGCTTGCCATCTTGGTCCACGGGCTGCAGTACCTGGTGCCCGTGAGCAAGGACGAGGACGTGGGTCAGGGCTTGGCTGAGCTTTGCAACCTGGTGGTGGCCCTGGTGGAGTGCTCCTCCCACGCCGGCTACCTGGCAGCGCTGGAGACGCCGGGGGCCAAGCCGGCGCGGCCCGGTCCGGTCGAGCGCTACCAGGTGTCCGTGCTAGAGCAGGAGGTGGAGCAGCACTGCAGCGCCCTGAGGGACCTGCCCCTCAGCCAGCTCTCGCCCCCCTTGCTCTCCGACCTGTCCCAGGGGGTGAGCCGGGCCCTGAGGGCGCTGGCCGAGTGCTGCGGGGCGGCCGCCGAGTCCGGGAGGGACGCCTTCGCCTGCGACCAGCTCAAGCTGGGCCTGAGGGGCGCCGCCTGCTGTGCCAGCGCCCTGCTGGCCTGCGTCAAGGAGCTGCGGGCGGCGCCCAGCGAGGCGGCCCGGACCCGCTGCGTGGTCTTCAGCGGGCCCCTGATCCAGTCGGTCAGGGCCCTGGTGGGACTGGCCACGGAGCCCCAGTTCCTGGGCCGGCCGGCCCACCTACCCACCGACGCCCGGCTGGTCCACGCCAGCATCCTGGAAGGGGCCCGGCGCGTGGCATCCTCCTGCCTCCTCTTCACCCAGTGGGTCCGCGACCTGGCCCTGCTGGCCGGCAGCGGCGCCAAGGTGCCGGCCTTCAGGGAGCAGCTGAAGAGCTTGGCCGGCGCCGTCTCCGACTCCTGCAACCTCCTCTCCCAGGCCCTGCGCCACAACGACACCCTCAACATCTTCAACCCCTGGACCGCCGAGCCACCAAGCTGACCCCCTTCACACCTCGGTGCCTGCATTCCGAAGGAGCTCTGCCACCATCGGCGTTTTATCGTTCGGAAGGTGCAGGGAACCCGGCAGCCGGCTTGCGCACAGCAAGCTCCCACAAACAGCGACGTGACTGTGACCCAGATCATCCGGTTGTATTTTTTTGTCGACTGAGTGATGCCGGACGGAGGGATGAATATTGTTCACGGGACACCGGGGTGAACTCCAACCCCTCCCCTTCCTTCAATGGCGGCTGTGGGATCTTTTACAGAGAGTAGACGGGGGCCTTGGTTTAATGTCTTGCCTGAAAGGTGGCACCTCTGACAGTGCGGCACTCCCTCAGTATTGACCCTCCGACAGTGCGGCGCTCCCTCAGTACTGACCCTCCAACAGCGCGGTGCTCCCTCAGTACTGACCCTTCGACAGTGCGGCGCTCCCTCAGTACTGACCCTCCAACAGCGCGGTGCTCCCTCAGTACTGACCCTTCGACAGTGCGGCGCTCCCTCAGTACTGACCCTCCGACAGCACGGTGCTCCCTCAGTACTGACCCTTCGACAGTGCGGCGCTCCCTCAGTACTGACCCTCCGACATTGCGGCGCTCCCTCAGTACTGACCCACTGACAGTGCGGCACTCCCTCAGTACTGACCCTCCAACAGTGCGGCGCTCCCTCAGTACTGACCCTCTGACATTGCGGCGCTCCCTCAGTACTGACCCACTGACAGTGCGGCACTCCCTCAGTACTGACCCTCCGACAGTGCGGCGCTCCCTCAGTACTGACCCTCCGACAGTGCAGTGCTCCCTCAGTACTGACCCTCCAACAGTGCAGCACTCCTTCAGTATGGACTCGTGACAGTGTGGCACTACCTCAGTACTGACCCTCCGACAGTGCGGCACTCCCTCAGTACTGACACTGGGAGTGTCAGCCTGGATTATGGGGCTCGAGTCTCTGGAGTGGGGACTCGAACCCCCGACCTTCTGCCTGTGAGGCGAGAGAGAGAGAGACCCACTGAGCCATGACGAGCAGCTACCTATGTGCCCTGACCTTTTGCATATTTTCACACAATGCCGTTTCCCTCAGCACTTCGGGAAGTTTTACCCCGTCATAGGCGCTACGTAAATGCAGGCTCGTGTTGCTGTAACGTTACATTGAGGGGGACTGTCGCTATTCGAGATGCGACATTAAACCAAGGCTACCCCCGCTCTACCCTCTCAGGTAGGTGCAAAAGATCTCACGGCCACTATTTGAAGTAGGTGTCGGAGGGGAGCGGTGTAGAGAATTGTTCTTGGTGCCCTAATTATCAGGCGCCAGCCCTACTGACAAGTGTGGATGTACATGACTGCATGTGACTATGGATTTTGGGTGAGGCAAATCTGTGAAGCCTCTTGTGGTCAAATAGCCCACCGTTGCTCGCCGCAAGCACTCACTTTGTGAGACATGACCAACTTGGAAGAAAAACTGGGCACTGGACAGGAACTGTACAATTAACCTGCTAGACAGCTCAGCACGCTTATGGGGTGAAGGAAACAAGCTGACAAGATGACCTTCCAAAGGACTGGATACCTGGTAACAGAGTTCATATTTGCACCAGGTTCATTTGACAGCACTCCTGAACATATCTCTGTGAATGTTTTTGGCAATCTGAATTTAAGTCTGACTGAAACCCTGCTTTGCTCACCTACTTTATTCCAGGTATTAGAGGGAGCTTTACCTTGCATCCACCCTTGCCCTGTCCCTGTTCCAGGTGTTTGATGGGGACAGTGCAAAGGGGGCTTTACTCTGTATCTGACCCTGTGCTGTACCTGTCCTGGGAGTGTTTGATGGGGACAGTGTAGAGGGAGCTTTACTCTGTATCTGACCCTGTGCTGTACCTGTCCTGGGAGTGTTTGATGGGGACAGTGTAGAGGGAGATTTACTCTGTATCTGACCTCGTGCTGTACCTGTCCTGGGTGTGTTTGATGGGGACAGTGTAGAGGGAGCTTTATTCTGTATCTAACCCTGTGCTGGCAGTGTTTGATGGGGACAGTGTAGAGGGAGCTTTACTCTGTATCTAACCCCGTGCTATACCTGTCCTGGGAGCGTTTGATGGGGACAGTGTAGAGGGAGCTTTACTCTGTATCTAACCCCGTGCTGTACCTGTCCTGGGAGTGTTTGAGGTGGACAGTATAGAGGGAGCTTTACTCTGTATCTAACCCCGTGCTGTACCTGTCCTGGGAGTGTTTGATGGGGACAGTGTAGAGGGAGCTTTACTCTGTATCTAACCCCGTGCTGTATCTGTCCTGGGGGTGTTTGATGGGGACAGTGTAGAGGGAGCTTTATTCTGTATCTAACCCTGTGCTGTACCTGTCCTGGGAGCGTTTGAGGTGGACAGTGTAGAGGGAGCTTTACTCTGTATCTAACCCCGTGCTGTACCTGTCCTGGGAGTGATTGATGGGGACAGTGTAGAGGGAGCTTTACTCTGTATCTAACCCCGTGCTGTACCTGTCCTGGGAGCGTTTGATGGGGACAGTGTAGAGGGAGCTTTACTCTGTATCTAACCCCGTGCTGTATCTGTCCTGTGAGTGTTTGATGTGGACAGTGTAGAGGGAGCTTTACTCTGTTTCTAACCCTGTGCTGTACCTGTCCTGGGAGTGTTTGATGGGAGAATGAGTTGTTCCATTCCTTGATGAGCAGAAATTGGTGAAGGGGGGGTTGCACAGTGAGGAGAGAGTTAAATACTAAACCTTGTCCTGTACTCAAGCTGCTGGGGACAGCATTTCCTACTTAACTAAACCTGGGACCAAACCCTTTCCTTCAATTGTGCAAAGGAGCTGAGGGAGGCACAGCCTGGAGCAAGCAGATTAACATATTACAGCCTGATGGAATGAGCTGGAATATTTCTGTTTTTATCCAGCCAATCAAAGCCCTCGCAGAATTTTGGAACCACGAGATCAGCAACTACAACAGCAACTTGCATCTCTTTGGCGCCTCAAACATCCGAAGAGGCTTCATGGGGGCATTATTCAAATTTGACCCCGAGGCACATGAGAAAATACGAGGAAGGGGCGGAAACAAAGCATTGCCAGAGAGGTCGGTTTTAAAGATCATCTCAAAGGAGGAGGGACAGGGAGAGTGCGAGGGGCGTAGAGATTTAGGGAGGGAACTCCAGAGCTCAGGGCCCCCCCAGGCAGCTGAAGGCACGGCCGCCAATGGTGGAACGATGGGAATCGGTGGATGGGCAAGAGGCCGGAATTGGAGGAGCGCAGAGATCTCGGAGGGTTGTAGGAGCTGGAGGAGGTTACAAAGATAGGGAGTGGTGTAGGGGCTGGAAGAGGTTACAGAGATAGGGAAGGGAGTAGGGGCTGGAGGAGATTACGGAGATAGGGAGGGGTGTAGTGGCTGGAGGAGTTTACAGAGATAGGGAGGGGTGTATGGGCTGGAGGAGGTTACGGAGATAGGTAGGAGCTGGAGGAGATTACAGAGATAGCGAGGGGGTGTAGGGGCTGGAGGAGGTTACAGAGTTAGGAAGGGGTGTAGCGGCTGAAGGAGGTTATAGAGTTAAGGAGGGATGTTGGGCCTGGAGGCGGTTACAGAGATAGGGAGGGGGGTAGGGGCTGGAGGAGGTTACTTAGGGAGGAGTGTTGAGGATGGAGGAGGTTACAAAGATAGGGAAGGGTGTAGGGGCTAGAGGAGGTTACAGACATAGGGAGGAGTATAAGTTTTGAAAGAGGTTAGTGATGTCGTTGTGTGGATGGTCTAGACAGGGTAACAGATAGGGAAGTGTGAAGTTTGTAGGGGCTGGACGAGGTTAGGTAGATGGGGAGGGGGTGTAGCGATTGGAGTTGGTTACAGAGATAGGGAGGGCTTTGGGGGCTGGAGGAGTTTACAGAGGTAGGGAGGGGTGTAGGGGCTGGAGGAGGTTACGGAGATAGGGAGTGGTGTGGGTGATGGAGGTGGTTAAAGAGATAGGGAGGGGTGTAGGGGCTGGAGGTGGTTACAGAGATCGGGAGTGGTGTGGGGGATGGAGGTGGTTAAAGAGATAGGGAGGGGTGTAGGGGCTGGAGGTGGTTACAGAGATAGGGAGGGGTGTTGGGGCTGGAGGTGGGTACAGAGATAGGGAGGGGTGTAGGGGATGGAGTAGGTTACAGAGATAGGGAGGGAAGTTGGGGCTGGAGGAGGTTACAGAGGTAGGGAGGGGTGTAGGGGTTGGAGGAGGTTACAGTGATAGAGGTGTAGGGGTTGGAGGAGGTTATTCAGATAGGGAGGGGTGTAGGGGCTGGAGGAGGTTACAGAGGTAGGGAGGGGTGTAGGGGATGGAGGAGGTTACAGAGATAGGGAGGGATGTTGGGCCTGGAGGAGGTTACAGAGGTAGGGTGGGGTGCAGGGGTTGGAGGAGGTTACAGAGATAGAGGTGTAGGGGTTGGAGGAGGTTACTCAGATAGGGAGGTGTGTAGGGACTGGAGGAGGTTACAGAGATAGGGTGGAGTATAAGGTTTGAAAGAGGTTATAGATGTAAGTGTGTGGATGGTCTAGACGAGGTAACAGAGATAGGGAAGTGAAGTTGGTAGGGGCTGGACGAGGTTACGTAGATGGGGAGGGGGTGTAGGGATTGGAGTTGGTTACAGACATAGGGAGGGCTGTAGGAGCTGGAGGAGGTTACAGAGATAGGGAGGAGTGTAGGGGCTGGAGGAGGTTACAGATATAGGGAGGGGTGTAGCGGCTGAAGGAGGTTATAGAGTAAAGGAGGGGTGTTGGGGCTGGAGGAGGTTACAGAGATAGGGAGGGGTGTATGGGCTGGAGGAGGTTACGGAGAGAGGGAGGGGCATAGGGGCTGGAGGAGATTACAGAGATAGGGAGGGGGTGTTGGGGCTGGAGGAGATTACAGAGATAGGGAGGGGGTGTAGGGGCTGGAGGTGGTTACAGAGATGGGGAGTGGTGTGGGTGATGGAGGTGGTTAAAGAGATAGGGAGGGGTGTAGGGGCTGGAGGTGGTTACAGAGATAGGGAGGGGTGTAGGGGCTGGAGGTGGGTACAGAGATATGGATGGGTGTAGGGGCTGAAGGAGGTTACAGATATAGGGAGTGGTGTAGGGGCTGGAGGTTGTTACAGAGATAGGGAGGGCTGTAGGGACTGGAGGAGGATACAGAGGTAGGGAGGGGTGTAGGGGATGGAGTAGGTTACAGAGATAGGGAGGGAAGTTGGGGCTGGAGGAGGTTACAGAGGGAGGGAGGGGTGTAGGGGCTGGAGGAGGTTACTGAGATAGATAGGGGTGTAGGGGCTGGAGGAGGTTACAGAGTTAGGGAGGGGTGTAGGGGCTGGAGGAGGTTACAGCGATAGGGAAGTGTGTTGGAACTGAATGAGGTTACAGAGATAGGGAGGGATGTTGGGGCTGGAGGAGGTTACAGAGCTAGGGAGGGGTGTAGGGGCTGGAGGAGCTTCCTTAGGTAGGGAGGGGTGTTGGGGCTGGAGGAGGTTATAGAGATAGGGAGGGGTGTAGGGGCTGGAGGAGGTTACTTAGGTAGGGAGGGATGTTGGGGCTGGAGGAGGTTACAGAGATAGGGAGGACTATAAGGTTTGAAAGAGGTTACAGATGTCGGTGTGTGGATGGTCAAGACGAGGTAACAGAGATAGGGAAGTGTGAAGTTTGTAGGGGCTGGACAAGGTTACGTAGATTGGGAGGGGGTGTAGGGATTGGAGTTGGTTACAGACATAGGGAGGACTGTAGGGGCTGGAGGAGGTTACAGAGATAGGGAGGAGTGTAGGGGCTGGAGGAGGTTACAGAGATAGGGAAGGGTGTAGCGGCTGAAGGAGGTTATATAGTTAAGGAGGTGTGTTGGGGCTGGAGGAGGTTACAGAGATAGGGAGAGGTGTAGGGGCTGGAGGAGGTTACTTAGATAGGGAGGGGTGTTGGGGCTAGAGGAGGTTACAGAGATAGGGAGGGGTGTAGGGGCTGGAGGAGCTTACAGAGATAGGGAGGAGTATAAGGTTTGAAAGAGGTTACAGATGTTGGTGTGTGGATGGTCTAGACAAGGTAACAGATAGGGAAGTGTGAAGTTTGTAGGGGCTGGACGAGGTTACGTAGATGGGGAGGGGGTGTAGGGATTGGAGTTGGTTACAGAGATAGGGAGGGCTTTGGGGGCTGGAGGAGTTTACAGAGATAGGGAGGGGTGTAGGGGCTGGTGGAGGTTCTGGAGATAGGGAGGGGTGTAGGGGCTGGAGGAGATTACAAGATAGGGAGGGGTGTAGGGGCTGGAGGTGGTTACAGAGATAGGGAGTGGTGTAGGGGCTGGAGGTGGTTACAGAGATAGGGAGGGGTGTTGAGGCTGGAGGTGAGTACAGAGATAGGGAGGGGTGTAGGGGATGGAGTAGGTTACAGAGATAGGGAGGGAAGTTGGGCATGGAGGAGGTTACAGAGGTAGGGAGGTGTGTAGGGGTTGGAGGAGGTTACAGTGATAGAGGTGTAGGGGTTGGAGGAGGTTATTCAGATAGGGAGGGGTGTAGGGGCTGGAGGAGGTTACAGAGATAGGGAGGGGTGTAGGGGCTGGAGGAGGTTACAGAGATAGGGAGGGGTGTAGGGGTTGGAGGAGGTTACAGAAATAGGGAGGGGTGTAGGGGCTGGAGGAGGTTACAGAGATAGGGGGTGTAGGGGCTGGAGGAGGTTACTTAGATAGGGTGGGGTGTCGGGGCTGGAGGAGGTTACAGAGATAGGGAGGGGTGTAAGGACTGGAGGAGGTTACAGAGATAGGGAGGGGTGTAGGGGCTGGAGGAGGTTACAGAGATAGGGAGGGGTGTAGGGGCTGGAGGAGGTTACAGAGATAGGGAGGGGTGTAGGAGCTGGAGGAGGTTACAGAGATAGGGAGTGGTGTGGGTGATGGAGGTGGTTAAAGAGATAGGGAGGGGTGTAGGGGCTGGAGGTAGTTACAGAGATAGGGAGGGGTGTAGGGGCTGGAGGTGGGTACAGAGATAGGGAGGGGTGTAGGGGCTGGAGTTTGTTACAGAGATAGGGAGGGCTGTAGGGACTGGAGGAGGTTACAGAGGTAGGGAGGGGTGTAGGGGATGGAGTAGGTTACAGAGATAGGGAGGGCTGTAGGGACTGGAGGAGGTTACAGAGGTAGGGAGGGGTGTAGGGGATGGAGTAGGTTACAGAGATAGGGAGGGAAGTTGGGGCTGGAGGAGGTTACAGAGGTAGGGAGGGGTGTAGGGGTTGGAGGAGGTTACAGTGATAGAGGTGTATGGGTTGGAGGAGGTTATTCAGATAGGGAGGGGTGTAGGGGCTGGAGGAGGTTACTGAGATAGATAGGGGTGTAGGGGCTGGAGGTGGTTACAGAGTTAGGGAGGGGTGTAGGGGCTGGAGGAGTTTACAGCGATAGGGAAGTGTGTTGGAGCTGAATGAGGTTACAGAGATAGGGAGGGATGTTGCGGCTGGAGGAGGTTACAGAGCTAGGGAGGGGTGTAGGGGCTGGAGGAGGTTACAGAGATAGGGAGGGGTGTAGGGGCTGGAGCAGGTTCCTTAGGTAGGGAGGGGTGTTGGGGCTGGAGGAGGTTATAGAGATAGGGAGGGGTGTAGGGGCTGGAGGAGGTTACTTAGGTAGGGAGGGATGTTGGGGCTGGAGGATGTTACAGTGTTAGGGAGGAGTATAAGGTTTGAAAGAGGTTACAGATGTCGGTGTGTGGATGGTCTAGACAAGGTAACAGAGATAGGGAAGTGTGAAGTTTGTAGGGGCTGGACAAGGTTACGTAGATTGGGAGGGGGTGTAGGGATTGCAGTTGGTTACAGACATAGGGAGGACTGTAGGGGCTGGAGGAGGTTACAGAGATAGGGAGGAGTGTAGGGGCTGGAGGAGGTTACAGAGATAGGGAGGGGTGTAGCGGCTGAAGGAGGTTATATAGTTAAGGAGGTGTGTTGGGGCTGGAGGAGGTTACAGAGATAGGGAGAGGTGTAGGGGCTGGAGGAGGTTACTTAGATAGGGAGGGGTGTTGGGGCTAGAGGAGGTTACAGAGATAGGGAGGGGTGTAGGGGCTGGAGGAGCTTACAGAGATAGGGAGGAGTATAAGGTTTGAAAGAGGTTACAGATGTTGGTGCGTGGATGGTCTAGACAAGGTAACAGACAGGGAAGTGTGAAGTTTGTCGGGGCTGGACGAGGTTACGTAGATGGGGAGGGGGTGTAGGGATTGGAGTTGGTTACAGAGATTGGGAGGGCTGTGGGGGCTGGAGGAGTTTACAGAGATAGGGAGGGGTGTAGTGGCTGGAGGAGATTACTGAGATAGGGAGGGGTGTAGGGGCTGGAGGAGGTTACAGAGATAGGGAGGGCTGTGGGGGCTGGAGGAGTTTACAGAGATAGGGAGGGGTGTAGTGGCTGGAGGAGTTTACAGAGATAGGGAGGGGTGTATGGGCTGGAGGAGGTTACGGAGATAGGTAGGAGCTGGAGGAGATTACAGAGATAGCGAGGGGGTGTAGGGGCTGGAGGAGGTTACAGAGTTAGGGAGGGGTGTAGCGGCTGAAGGAGGTTATAGAGTTAAGGAGGGATGTTGGGCCTGGAGGCGGTTACAGAGATAGGGAGGGGTGTCGGGGCTGGAGGAGGTTACTTAGGGAGAAGTGTTGAGGATGGAGGAGGTTACAAAGATAGGGAGGGGTGTAGGGGCTAGAGGAGGTTACAGAGATAGGGTGGAGTATAAGTTTTGAAAGAGGTTACTGATGTCGTTGTGTGGATGGTCTAGACAGGGTAACAGAGATAGGGAAGTGTGAAGTTTGTAGGGGCTGGACGAGGTTAGGTAGATGGGGAGGGGGTGTAGCGATTGGAGTTGGTTACAGAGATAGGGAGGGCTTTGGGGGCCGGAGGAGTTTACAGAGATAGGGAGGGGTGTAGGGGCTGGTGGAGGTTACGGAGATAGGGAGGGGTGTAGGGGCTGGAGGAGATTACAAGATAGGGAGGGGTGTAGGGGCTGGAGGTGGTTACAGAGATAGGGAGGGGTGTTGAGGCTGGAGGTGAGTACAGAGATAGGGAGGGGTGTAGGGGATGGAGTAGGTTACAGAGATAGGGAGGGAAGTTGGGGCTGGAGGAGGTTACAGAGGTAGGGAGGGGTGTAGGGGTTGGAGGAGGTTACAGTGATAGAGGTGTAGGGGTTGGAGGAGGTTATTCAGATAGGGAGGGGTGTAGGGGCTGGAGGAGGTTACAGAGATAGGGAGGGGTGTAGGGGCTGGAGGAGGTTACAGAGATAGGGAGGGGTGTAGGGGTTGGAGGAGGTTACAGAAATAGGGAGGGGTGTAGGGGCTGGAGGAGGTTACAAAGATAGGGGGTGTAGGGGCTGGAGGAGGTTACTTAGATAGGGTGGGGTGTCGGGGCTGGAGGAGGTTACAGAGATAGGGAGGGGTGTAGGGGCTGGAGGAGGTTACAGAGATAGGGAGGGGTGTAAGGACTGGAGGAGGTTACAGAGATAGGGAGGGGTGTAGGGGCTGGAGGAGGTTACAGAGATAGGGAGGGGTGTAGGGGCTGGAGGAGGTTACAGAGATAGGGAGGGGTGTAGGAGCTGGAGGAGGTTACAGAGATAGGGAGGGGTGTAGGAGCTGGAGGAGGTTACAAAGATAGGGAGGGGTGTAGGGCTGGAGGAGGTTAGAGAGATAGGGAGGGATGTAGGGGTTGGAGGAGGTTACAGAGATAGGGAGGGGTGTAGGGGCTGGAGGAGGTTACAGAGATAGGGGCTGGAGGAGGTTACTTAGATAGGGTGGGGTGTTGGGGCTGGAGAAGGTTACAGAGAAAGGGAGGGGTGTTGGGGCTGGAGGAAGTTACAGAGGTAGGGAGGAGTATAAGGTTTGAAAGAGGTTACAGATGTCGGTGTGTGGATGGTCTAGACAGGGTAACATAGGGAAATGTGAAGTTTGTAGGGTCTGGACGAGGTTACGTAGATGGGGAAGGGGTGTAGGGATTGGAGTTGGTTACAGAGATTGGGAGGGCTGTGGGGGCTGGAGGAGTTTACAGAGATAGGGAGGGGTGTATGGGCTGGAGGAGGTTTCGGAGAGAGGGAGGGGCATAGGGGCTGGAGGAGATTACAGAGATAGGGAGGGGGTGTTGGGGCTGGAGGAGATTACAGAGATAGGGAGGGGGTGTAGGGGCTGGAGGTGGTTACAGAGATAGGGAGTGGTGTGGGTGATGGAGGTGGTTAAAGAGATAGGGAGGGGTGTAGGGGCTGGAGGTAGTTACAGAGATAGGGAGGGGTGTAGGGGCTGGAGGTGGGTACAGAGATAGGGAGGGGTGTAGGGGCTGGAGGTTGTTACAGAGATAGGGAGGGCTGTAGGGACTGGAGGAGGTTACAGAGGTAGGGAGGGGTGTAGGGGATGGAGTAGGTTACAGAGATAGGGAGGGCTGTAGGGACTGGAGGAGGTTACAGAGGTAGGGAGGGGTGTAGGGGATGGAGTAGGTTACAGAGATAGGGAGGGAAGTTGGGGCTGGAGGAGGTTACAGAGGTAGGGAGGGGTGTAGGGGTTGGAGGAGGTTACAGTGATAGAGGTGTATGGGTTGGAGGAGGTTATTCAGATAGGGAGGGGTGTAGGGGCTGGAGGAGGTTACTGAGATAGATAGGGGTGTAGGGGCTGGAGGAGGTTACAGAGTTAGGGAGGGGTGTAGGGGCTGGAGGAGTTTACAGCGATAGGGAAGTGTGTTGGAGCTGAATGAGGTTACAGAGATAGGGAGGGATGTTGCGGCTGGAGGAGGTTACAGAGCTAGGGAGGGGTGTAGGGGCTGGAGGAGGTTACAGAGATAGGGAGGGGTGTAGGGGCTGGAGCAGGTTCCTTAGGTAGGGAGGGGTGTTGGGGCTGGAGGAGGTTATAGAGATAGGGAGGGGTGTAGGGGCTGGAGGAGGTTACTTAGGTAGGGAGGGATGTTGGGGCTGGAGGATGTTACAGTGTTAGGGAGGAGTATAAGGTTTGAAAGAGGTTACAGATGTCGGTGTGTGGATGGTCTAGACAAGGTAACAGAGATAGGGAAGTGTGAAGTTTGTAGGGGCTGGACAAGGTTACGTAGATTGGGAGGGGGTGTAGGGATTGCAGTTGGTTACAGACATAGGGAGGACTGTAGGGGCTGGAGGAGGTTACAGAGATAGGGAGGAGTGTAGGGGCTGGAGGAGGTTACAGAGATAGGGAGGGGTGTAGCGGCTGAAGGAGGTTATATAGTTAAGGAGGTGTGTTGGGGCTGGAGGAGGTTACAGAGATAGGGAGAGGTGTAGGGGCTGGAGGAGGTTACTTAGATAGGGAGGGGTGTTGGGGCTAGAGGAGGTTACAGAGATAGGGAGGGGTGTAGGGGCTGGAGGAGCTTACAGAGATAGGGAGGAGTATAAGGTTTGAAAGAGGTTACAGATGTTGGTGCGTGGATGGTCTAGACAAGGTAACAGACAGGGAAGTGTGAAGTTTGTCGGGGCTGGACGAGGTTACGTAGATGGGGAGGGGGTGTAGGGATTGGAGTTGGTTACAGAGATTGGGAGGGCTGTGGGGGCTGGAGGAGTTTACAGAGATAGGGAGGGGTGTAGTGGCTGGAGGAGATTACTGAGATAGGGAGGGGTGTAGGGGCTGGAGGAGGTTACAGAGATAGGGAGGGCTGTGGGGGCTGGAGGAGTTTACAGAGATAGGGAGAGGTGTAGTGGCTGGAGGAGTTTACAGAGATAGGGAGGGGTGTATGGGCTGGAGGAGGTTACGGAGATAGGTAGGAGCTGGAGGAGATTACAGAGATAGCGAGGGGGTGTAGGGGCTGGAGGAGGTTACAGAGTTAGGGAGGGGTGTAGCGGCTGAAGGAGGTTATAGAGTTAAGGAGGGATGTTGGGCCTGGAGGCGGTTACAGAGATAGGGAGGGGTGTCGGGGCTGGAGGAGGTTACTTAGGGAGAAGTGTTGAGGATGGAGGAGGTTACAAAGATAGGGAGGGGTGTAGGGGCTAGAGGAGGTTACAGAGATAGGGTGGAGTATAAGTTTTGAAAGAGGTTACTGATGTCGTTGTGTGGATGGTCTAGACAGGGTAACAGAGATAGGGAAGTGTGAAGTTTGTAGGGGCTGGACGAGGTTAGGTAGATGGGGAGGGGGTGTAGCGATTGGAGTTGGTTACAGAGATAGGGAGGGCTTTGGGGGCTGGAGGAGTTTACAGAGATAGGGAGGGGTGTAGGGGCTGGTGGAGGTTACGGAGATAGGGAGGGGTGTAGGGGCTGGAGGAGATTACAAGATAGGGAGGGGTGTAGGGGCTGGAGGTGGTTACAGAGATAGGGAGGGGTGTTGAGGCTGGAGGTGAGTACAGAGATAGGGAGGGGTGTAGGGGATGGAGTAGGTTACAGAGATAGGGAGGGAAGTTGGGGCTGGAGGAGGTTACAGAGGTAGGGAGGGGTGTAGGGGTTGGAGGAGGTTACAGTGATAGAGGTGTAGGGGTTGGAGGAGGTTATTCAGATAGGGAGGGGTGTAGGGGCTGGAGGAGGTTACAGAGATAGGGAGGGGTGTAGGGGCTGGAGGAGGTTACAGAGATAGGGAGGGGTGTAGGGGTTGGAGGAGGTTACAGAAATAGGGAGGGGTGTAGGGGCTGGAGGAGGTTACAGAGATAGGGGGTGTAGGGGCTGGAGGAGGTTACTTAGATAGGGTGGGGTGTCGGGGCTGGAGGAGGTTACAGAGATAGGGAGGGGTGTAAGGACTGGAGGAGGTTACAGAGATAGGGAGGGGTGTAGGGGCTGGAGGAGGTTACAGAGATAGGGAGGGGTGTAGGGGCTGGAGGAGGTTACAGAGATAGGGAGGGGTGTAGGAGCTGGAGGAGGTTACAGAGATAGGGAGGGGTGTAGGAGCTGGAGGAGGTTACAAAGATAGGGAGGGGTGTAGGGCTGGAGGAGGTTAGAGAGATAGGGAGGGATGTAGGGGTTGGAGGAGGTTACAGAGATAGGGAGGGGTGTAGGGGCTGGAGGAGGTTACAGAGATAGGGGCTGGAGGAGGTTACTTAGATAGGGTGGGGTGTTGGGGCTGGAGAAGGTTACAGAGAAAGGGAGAGGTGTTGGGGCTGGAGGAAGTTACAGAGGTAGGGAGGAGTATAAGGTTTGAAAGAGGTTACAGATGTCGGTGTGTGGATGGTCTAGACAGGGTAACATAGGGAAATGTGAAGTTTGTAGGGTCTGGACGAGGTTACGTAGATGGGGAAGGGGTGTAGGGATTGGAGTTGGTTACAGAGATTGGGAGGGCTGTGGGGGCTGGAGGAGTTTACAGAGATAGGGAGGGATGTATGGGCTGGAGGAGGTTTCGGAGAGAGGGAGGGGCATAGGGGCTGGAGGAGATTACAGAGATAGGGAGGGGGTGTTGGGGCTGGAGGAGATTACAGAGATAGGGAGGGGGTGTAGGGGCTGGAGGTGGTTACAGAGATAGGGAGTGGTGTGGGTGATGGAGGTGGTTAAAGAGATAGGGAGGGGTGTAGGGGCTGGAGGTAGTTACAGAGATAGGGAGGGGTGTAGGGGCTGGAGGTGGGTACAGAGATAGGGAGGGGTGTAGGGGCTGGAGGTTGTTACAGAGATAGGGAGGGCTGTAGGGACTGGAGGAGGTTACAGAGGTAGGGAGGGGTGTAGGGGATGGAGTAGGTTACAGAGATAGGGAGGGCTGTAGGGACTGGAGGAGGTTACAGAGGTAGGGAGGGGTGTAGGGGATGGAGTAGGTTACAGAGATAGGGAGGGAAGTTGGGGCTGGAGGAGGTTACAGAGGTAGGGAGGGGTGTAGGGGTTGGAGGAGGTTACAGTGATAGAGGTGTATGGGTTGGAGGAGGTTATTCAGATAGGGAGGGGTGTAGGGGCTGGAGGAGGTTACTGAGATAGATAGGGGTGTAGGGGCTGGAGGAGGTTACAGAGTTAGGGAGGGGTGTAGGGGCTGGAGGAGTTTACAGCGATAGGGAAGTGTGTTGGAGCTGAATGAGGTTACAGAGATAGGGAGGGATGTTGCGGCTGGAGGAGGTTACAGAGCTAGGGAGGGGTGTAGGGGCTGGAGGAGGTTACAGAGATAGGGAGGGGTGTAGGGGCTGGAGCAGGTTCCTTAGGTAGGGAGGGGTGTTGGGGCTGGAGGAGGTTATAGAGATAGGGAGGGGTGTAGGGGCTGGAGGAGGTTACTTAGGTAGGGAGGGATGTTGGGGCTGGAGGATGTTACAGTGTTAGGGAGGAGTATAAGGTTTGAAAGAGGTTACAGATGTCGGTGTGTGGATGGTCTAGACAAGGTAACAGAGATAGGGAAGTGTGAAGTTTGTAGGGGCTGGACAAGGTTACGTAGATTGGGAGGGGGTGTAGGGATTGCAGTTGGTTACAGACATAGGGAGGACTGTAGGGGCTGGAGGAGGTTACAGAGATAGGGAGGAGTGTAGGGGCTGGAGGAGGTTACAGAGATAGGGAGGGGTGTAGCGGCTGAAGGAGGTTATATAGTTAAGGAGGTGTGTTGGGGCTGGAGGAGGTTACAGAGATAGGGAGAGGTGTAGGGGCTGGAGGAGGTTACTTAGATAGGGAGGGGTGTTGGGGCTAGAGGAGGTTACAGAGATAGGGAGGGGTGTAGGGGCTGGAGGAGCTTACAGAGATAGGGAGGAGTATAAGGTTTGAAAGAGGTTACAGATGTTGGTGCGTGGATGGTCTAGACAAGGCAACAGACAGGGAAGTGTGAAGTTTGTCGGGGCTGGACGAGGTTACGTAGATGGGGAGGGGGTGTAGGGATTGGAGTTGGTTACAGAGATTGGGAGGGCTGTGGGGGCTGGAGGAGTTTACAGAGATAGGGAGGGGTGTAGTGGCTGGAGGAGATTACTGAGATAGGGAGGGGTGTAGGGGCTGGAGGAGGTTACAGAGATAGGGAGGGCTGTGGGGGCTGGAGGAGTTTACAGAGATAGGGAGGGGTGTAGTGGCTGGAGGAGTTTACAGAGATAGGGAGGGGTGTATGGGCTGGAGGAGGTTACGGAGATAGGTAGGAGCTGGAGGAGATTACAGAGATAGCGAGGGGGTGTAGGGGCTGGAGGAGGTTACAGAGTTAGGGAGGGGTGTAGCGGCTGAAGGAGGTTATAGAGTTAAGGAGGGATGTTGGGCCTGGAGGCGGTTACAGAGATAGGGAGGGGTGTAGGGGCTGGAGGAGGTTACTTAGGGAGAAGTGTTGAGGATGGAGGAGGTTACAAAGATAGGGAGGGGTGTAGGGGCTAGAGGAGGTTACAGAGATAGGGTGGAGTATAAGTTTTGAAAGAGGTTACTGATGTCGTTGTGTGGATGGTCTAGACAGGGTAACAGAGATAGGGAAGTGTGAAGTTTGTAGGGGCTGGACGAGGTTAGGTAGATGGGGAGGGGGTGTAGCGATTGGAGTTGGTTACAGAGATAGGGAGGGCTTTGGGGGCTGGAGGAGTTTACAGAGATAGGGAGGGGTGTAGGGGCTGGTGGAGGTTACGGAGATAGGGAGCGGTGTAGGGGCTGGAGGAGATTACAAGATAGGGAGGGGTGTAGGGGCTGGAGGTGGTTACAGAGATAGGGAGTGGTGTGGGGGATGGAGGTGGTTAAAGAGATAGGGAGGGGTGTAGGGGCTGGAGGTGGTTACAGAGATAGGGAGGGGTGTTGGGGCTGGAGGTGGGTACAGAGATAGGGAGGGGTGTAGGGGCTGGAGGTTGTTACAGAGATAGGGAGGGCTGTAGGGACTGGAGGAGGTTACAGAGGTAGGGAGGGGTGTAGGGGATGGAGTAGGTTACAGAGATAGGGAGGGAAGTTGGGGCTGGAGGAGGTTACAGAGGTAAGGAGGGGTGTAGGGGTTGGAGAAGGTTACAGTGATAGAGGTTTAGGGGTTGGAGGAGGTTATTCAGATAGGGAGGGGTGTAGGGGTTGGAGGAGGTTACAGAGATAGGGAGGGGAGTAGGGGCTGGAGGAGGTTACAGAGATAGGGAGGGGTGTAGGGGCTGGAGGAGGTTACTGAGATAGGGAGGGGTGTCGGGGCTGGAGGAGGTTACAGAGATAGGGAGGGTTGTAGGGGCTGGAGGAGGTTACAAAGATAGGGAGGGGTGTAGGGGCTGGAGGAGGTTACAGAGATAGGGAGGGGTGCAGGGGCTGGAGGAGGTTACAGAGATAGGGAGGGGTGTAGGGCTGGAGCAGGTTAGAGAGATAGGGAGGGATGTAGGGGTTGGAGGAGGTTACAGAGATAGGGAGGGGTGTAGGGGCTGGAGGAGGTTACAGAGATAGGGGGTGTAGGGGCTGGAGGAGGTTACTTAGATAGGGAGGGGTGTTGGGGCTGGAGAAGGTTACAGAGATAGGGAGGGGTTTTGGGGCTGGAGGAAGTTACAGAGGTAGGGAGGAGTATAAGGTTTGAAAGAGGTTACAGATGTCGGTGTGTGGATGGTCTAGACAGGGTAACAGATAGGGAAATGTGAAGTTTGTAGGGTCTGGACGAGGTTACGTAGATGGGGAAGGGGTGTAGGGATTGGAGTTGGTTACAGAGATTGGGAGGGCTGTGGGGGCTGGAGGAGTTTACAGAGATAGGGAGGGGTGTATGGGCTGGAGGAGGTTACGGAGAGAGGGAGGGGCATAGGGGCTGGAGGAGATTACAGAGATAGGGAGGGGGTGTTGGGGCTGGAGGAGATTACAGAGATAGGGAGGGGGTGTAGGGGCTGGAGGTGGTTACAGAGATAGGGAGTGGTGTGGGTGATGGAGGTGGTTAAAGAGATAGGGAGGGGTGTAGGGGCTGGAGGTGGTTACAGAGATAGGGAGGGGTGTAGGGGCTGGAGGTGGGTACAGAGATAGGGATGGGTGTAGGGGCTGGAGGTTGTTACAGAGATAGGGAGGGCTGTAGGGACTGGAGGAGGTTACAGAGGTAGGGAGGGGTGTAGGGGATGGAGTAGGTTACAGAGATAGGGAGTGAAGTTGGGGCTGGAGGAGGTTACAGAGGTAGGGAGGGGTGTAGGGGATGGAGTAGGTTACAGAGATAGGGAGGGAAGTTGGGGCTGGAGGAGTTTACAGAGGTAGGGAGGGGTGTAGGGGTTGGAGGAGGTTACAGTGATAGGGGTGTAGAGGTTGGAGGAGGTTATTCAGATAGGGAGGGGTGTAGGGGCTGGAGGAGGCTACTGAGATAGATAGGGGTGTAGGGGCTGGAGGAGGTTACAGAGTTAGGGAGGGGTGTAGGGGCGAGAGGAGGTTACAGACATAGGGAGGAGTATAAGTTTTGAAAGAGGTTACTGATGTCGTTGTGTGGATGGTCTAGACAGGGTAACAGAGATAGGGAAGTGTGAAGTTTGTAGGGGCTGGACGAGGTTAGGTAGATGGGGAGGTGTTGTAGCGATTGGAGTTGGTTACAGAGATAGGGAGGGCTTTGGGGGCTGGAGGAGTTTACAGAGATAGGGAGGGGTGTAGGGGCTGGTGGAGGTTATGGAGATAGGGAGGGGTGTAGGGGCTGGAGGAGATTACAAGATAGGGAGGGGTGTAGGGGCTGGAGGTGGTTAAAGAGATAGGGAGTGGTGTGGGGGATGGAGGTGGTTAAAGAGATAGGGAGGGGTGTAGGGGCTGGAGGTGGTTACAGAGATAGGGAGGGGTGTTGGGGCTGGAGGTGAGTACAGAGATAGGGAGGGTTGTAGGGGATGGAGTAGGTTACAGAGATAGGGTGGGAAGTTGGGGCTGGAGGAGGTTACAGAGGTAGGGAGGGGTGTAGGGGTTGGAGGAGGTTACAGTGATAGAGGTGTAGGGGTTGGAGGAGGTTATTCAGATAGGGAGGGGTGTAGGGGCTGGAGGAGGTTACAGAGATAGGGAGGGGTGTAGGGGCTGGAGGAGGTTATTCAGATAGGGAGGGGTGTAGGGGTTGGAGGAGGTTACAGAAATAGGGAGGGGTGTAGTGGCTGGAGGAGGTTACAGAGATAGGGGGTGTAGGGGCTGGAGGAGGTTACTTAGATAGGGTGGGGTGTCGGGGCTGGAGGAGGTTACAGAGATAGGGAGGGGTGTAGGGGCTGGAGGAGGTTACAGAGATAGGGAGGGGTGTAGGAGCTGGAGGAGGTTACAAAGATAGGGAGGGGTGTAGGGCTGGAGGAGGTTAGAGAGATAGGGAGGGGTGTAGGGGTTGGAGGAGGTTACAGAGATAGGGAGGGGTGTAGGGGCTGGAGGAGGTTACAGAGATAGGGGGTGTAGGGGCTGGAGGAGGTTACTTAGATAGGGTGGGGTGTTGGGGCTGGAGAAGGTTACAGAGAAAGGGAGGGGTGTTGGGGCTGGAGGAAGTTACAGAGGTAGGGAGGAGTATAAGGTTTGAAAGAGGTTGCAGATGTCGGTGTGTGGATGGTCTAGACAGGGTAACAGATAGGGAAATGTGAAGTTTGTAGGGTCTGGACGAGGTTACGTAGATGGGGAAGGGGTGTAGGGATTGGAGTTGGTTACAGAGATTGGGAGGGCTGTGGGGGCTGGAGGAGTTTACAGAGATAGGGAGGGGTGTAGTGGCTGGAGGAGATTACTGAGATAGGGAGGGGTGTAGGGGCTGGAGGAGGTTACAGAGATAGGGAGGGGTGTAGGGGCTGGAGGAGGTTACAGAGATAGGGAGGGGTGTAGGGGCTGGAGGAGGTTACAGAGATAGGGAGGGGTGTAGTGGCTGGAGGAGGTTACAGAGATAGGGAGGGGTCTAGTGGCTGGAGGAGGTTACAGAGATAGGGAGCGGTGTAGGGAATGGAGGAGGTTACAGAGATATGGAGGGGTGTCGGGTCTGGAGGAGGTTACAGAGATATGGAGGGGTGTCGGGTCTGGAGGAGGTTACAGAGATAGGGAGCGGTGTAGGGGCTGGAGGAGGTTCGAGATAGGGAGGGTTGTAGGGGCTGGAGGAGGTTACAAAGATAGGGAGGGGTGTAGGGGCTAGAGGAGGTTACAGAGATAGGGAGGGTTTTAGGTACTGGAGGAGATTGCAAAGATAGGGAGGGGTGTAGGAGCTGCAGGATGTTACAGAGATAGGGAGGGGTGTAGGAGCTGGAGGAAGTGACAGAGATAGGGAGGTGTGTAAATGCTGGAGGAGGTTACAGAGATAGGGAGGGGTGTAGGGGCTGGAGGAGGTTACAGAGATAGGGAGGGGTGTAGGGGCTGGAGGAGGTTACAGAGATAGGGAGGGGTGTAGGGACTGGAGGAGGTTACAGAGATAGGGAGGGGTGTAGGGGCTGGAGGAGGTTACAGAGATAGGGAGCGGTGTAGGGGCTGGAGGAATTTACAGAATAGGGAGGGTTGTAGGGCCTGGAGGAGATTACTGAGCTAGGGAGGGGTGTAGGGGCGTGAGTAGTTTACAGAGTTAGGGAGGGGTGTAGGGGCTGGAGGAGGTTACAGAGATAGGGTGGAGTATAAGTTTTGAAAGAGGTTACTGATGTCGTTGTGTGGATGGTCTAGACAGGGTAACAGAGATAGGGAAGTGTGAAGTTTGTAGGGGCTGGACGAGGTTAGGTAGATGGGGAGGGGGTGTAGCGATTGGAGTTGGTTACAGAGATAGGGAGGGCTTTGGGGGCTGGAGGAGTTTACAGAGATAGGGAGGGGTGTAGGGGCTGGTGGAGGTTATGGAGATAGGGAGGGGTGTAGGGGCTGGAGGAGATTACAGAGATAGGGAGGGGGTGTTGGGGCTGGAGGAGATTACAGAGATAGGGAGGGGGTGTAGGGGCTGGAGGTGGTTACAGAGATAGGGAGTGGTGTGGGTGATGGAGGTGGTTAAAGAGATAGGGAGGGGTGTAGGGGCTGGAGGTAGTTACAGAGATAGGGAGGGGTGTAGGGGCTGGAGGTGGGTACAGAGATAGGGAGGGGTGTAGGGGCTGGAGGTTGTTACAGAGATAGGGAGGGCTGTAGGGACTGGAGGAGGTTACAGAGGTAGGGAGGGGTGTAGGGGCTGGAGGTTGTTACAGAGATAGGGAGGGCTGTAGGGACTGGAGGAGGTTACAGAGGTAGGGAGGGGTGTAGGGGATGGAGTAGGTTACAGAGATAGGGAGGGAAGTTGGGGCTGGAGGAGGTTACAGAGGTAGGGAGGGGTGTAGGGGTTGGAGGAGGTTACAGTGATAGAGGTGTAGGGGTTGGAGGAAGTTATTCAGATAGGGAGGGGTGTAGGGGCTGGAGGAGGTTACAGAGTTAGGGAGGGGTGTAGGGGCTGGAGGAGTTTACAGCGATAGGGAAGTGTGTTGGAGCTGAATGAGGTTACAGAGATAGGGAGGGATGTTGGGGCTGGAGGAGGTTATAGAGCTAGGGAGGGGTGTAGGGGCTGGAGGAGGTTACAGAGATAGGGAGGGGTGTAGGGGCTGGAGGAGGTTCCTTAGGTAGGGAGGGGTGTTGGGGCTGGAGGAGGGTATAGAGATAGGGAGGGGTGTAGGGGCTGGAGGAGGTTACTTAGGTAGGGAGGGATGTTGGGGCTGGAGGAGGTTACAGTGTTAGGGAGGAGTATAAGGTTTGAAAGAGGTTACAGATGTCGGTGTGTGGATGGTCTAGACAAGGTAACAGAGATAGGGAAGTGTGAAGTTTGTAGGGGCTGGACAAGGTTACGTAGATTGGGAGGGGGTGTAGGGATTGCAGTTGGTTACAGACATAGGGAGGAGTGTAGGGGCTGGAGGAGGTTACAGAGATAGGGAGGAGTGTAGGGGCTGGATGAGGTTACAGAGATAGGGAGGGGTGTAGCGGCTGAAGGAGGTTATATAGTTAAGGAGGTGTGTTGGGGCTGGAGGAGGTTACAGAGATAGGGAGATGTGTAGGGGCTGGAGGAGGTTACTTAGATAGGGAGGGGTGTTGGGGCTAGAGGAGGTTACAGAGATAGGGAGGGGTGTAGGGGCTGGAGGAGCTTACAGAGATAGGGAGGAGTATAAGGTTTGAAAGAGGTTACAGATGTTGGTGCGTGGATGGTCTAGACAAGGCAACAGACAGGGAAGTGTGAAGTTTGTCGGGGCTGGACGAGGTTACGTAGATGGGGAGGGGGTGTAGGGATTGGAGTTGGTTACAGAGATTGGGAGGGCTGTGGGGGCTGGAGGAGTTTACAGAGATAGGGAGGGGTGTAGTGGCTGGAGGAGATTACTGAGATAGGGAGGGGTGTAGGGGCTGGAGGAGGTTACAGAGATAGGGAGGGCTGTGGGGGCTGGAGGAGTTTACAGAGATAGGGAGGGGTGTAGTGGCTGGAGGAGTTTACAGAGATAGGGAGGGGTGTATGGGCTGGAGGAGGTTACGGAGATAGGTAGGAGCTGGAGGAGATTACAGAGATAGCGAGGGGGTGTAGGGGCTGGAGGAGGTTACAGAGTTAGGGAGGGGTGTAGCGGCTGAAGGAGGTTATAGAGTTAAGGAGGGATGTTGGGCCTGGAGGCGGTTACAGAGATAGGGAGGGGTGTAGGGGCTGGAGGAGGTTACTTAGGGAGAAGTGTTGAGGATGGAGGAGGTTACAAAGATAGGGAGGGGTGTAGGGGCTAGAGGAGGTTACAGAGATAGGGTGGAGTATAAGTTTTGAAAGAGGTTACTGATGTCGTTGTGTGGATGGTCTAGACAGGGTAACAGAGATAGGGAAGTGTGAAGTTTGTAGGGGCTGGACGAGGTTAGGTAGATGGGGAGGGGGTGTAGCGATTGGAGTTGGTTACAGAGATAGGGAGGGCTTTGGGGGCTGGAGGAGTTTACAGAGATAGGGAGGGGTGTAGGGGCTGGTGGAGGTTACGGAGATAGGGAGGGGTGTAGGGGCTGGAGGAGATTACAAGATAGGGAGGGGTGTAGG
Source organism: Carcharodon carcharias (assembly GCF_017639515.1). Classification (NCBI taxonomy): domain Eukaryota; kingdom Metazoa; phylum Chordata; class Chondrichthyes; order Lamniformes; family Lamnidae; genus Carcharodon; species Carcharodon carcharias. Next base: position 3,801,232 of record NW_024470726.1, read on the forward strand.
GGCTGGAGGTGGTTACAGAGATAGGGAGTGGTGTGGGGGATGGAGGTGGTTAAAGAGATAGGGAGGGGTGTAGGGGCTGGAGGTGGTTACAGAGATAGGGAGGGGTGTTGGGGCTGGAGGTGGGTACAGAGATAGGGAGGGGTGTAGGGGCTGGAGGTTGTTACAGAGATAGGGAGGGCTGTAGGGACTGGAGGAGGTTACAGAGGTAGGGAGGGGTGTAGGGGATGGAGTAGGTTACAGAGATAGGGAGGGAAGTTGGGGCTGGAGGAGGTTACAGAGGTAAGGAGGGGTGTAGGGGTTGGAGAAGGTTACAGTGATAGAGGTTTAGGGGTTGGAGGAGGTTATTCAGATAGGGAGGGGTGTAGGGGTTGGAGGAGGTTACAGAGATAGGGAGGGGAGTAGGGGCTGGAGGAGGTTACAGAGATAGGGAGGGGTGTAGGGGCTGGAGGAGGTTACAGAGATAGGGAGGGGTGTCGGGGCTGGAGGAGGTTACAGAGATAGGGAGGGTTGTAGGGGCTGGAGGAGGTTACAAAGATAGGGAGGGGTGTAGGGGCTGGAGGAGGTTACAGAGATAGGGAGGGGTGTAGGGGCTGGAGGAGGTTACAGAGATAGGGAGGGGTGTAGGGCTGGAGCAGGTTAGAGAGATAGGGAGGGATGTAGGGGTTGGAGGAGGTTACAGAGATAGGGAGGGGTGTAGGGGCTGGAGGAGGTTACAGAGATAGGGGGTGTAGGGGCTGGAGGAGGTTACTTAGATAGGGAGGGGTGTTGGGGCTGGAGAAGGTTACAGAGATAGGGAGGGGTTTTGGGGCTGGAGGAAGTTACAGAGGTAGGGAGGAGTATAAGGTTTGAAAGAGGTTACAGATGTCGGTGTGTGGATGGTCTAGACAGGGTAACAGATAGGGAAATGTGAAGTTTGTAGGGTCTGGACGAGGTTACGTAGATGGGGAAGGGGTGTAGGGATTGGAGTTGGTTACAGAGATTGGGAGGGCTGTGGGGGCTGGAGGAGTTTACAGAGATAGGGAGGGGTGTATGGGCTGGAGGAGGTTACGGAGAGAGGGAGGGGCATAGGGGCTGGAGGAGATTACAGAGATAGGGAGGGGGTGTTGGGGCTGGAGGAGATTACAGAGATAGGGAGGGGGTGTAGGGGCTGGAGGTGGTTACAGAGATAGGGAGTGGTGTGGGTGATGGAGGTGGTTAAAGAGATAGGGAGGGGTGTAGGGGCTGGAGGTGGTTACAGAGATAGGGAGGGGTGTAGGGGCTGGAGGTGGGTACAGAGATAGGGATGGGTGTAGGGGCTGGAGGTTGTTACAGAGATAGGGAGGGCTGTAGGGACTGGAGGAGGTTACAGAGGTAGGGAGGGGTGTAGGGGATGGAGTAGGTTACAGAGATAGGGAGTGAAGTTGGGGCTGGAGGAGGTTACAGAGGTAGGGAGGGGTGTAGGGGATGGAGTTGGTTACAGAGATAGGGAGGGAAGTTGGGGCTGGAGGAGTTTACAGAGGTAGGGAGGGGTGTAGGGGTTGGAGGAGGTTACAGTGATAGGGGTGTAGGGGTTGGAGGAGGTTATTCAGATAGGGAGGGGTGTAGGGGCTGGAGGAGGCTACTGAGATAGATAGGGGTGTAGGGGCTGGAGGAGGTTACAGAGTTAGGGAGGGGTGTAGGGGCGAGAGGAGGTTACAGACATAGGGAGGAGTATAAGTTTTGAAAGAGGTTACTGATGTCGTTGTGTGGATGGTCTAGACAGGGTAACAGAGATAGGGAAGTGTGAAGTTTGTAGGGGCTGGACGAGGTTAGGTAGATGGGGAGGTGTTGTAGCGATTGGAGTTGGTTACAGAGATAGGGAGGGCTTTGGGGGCTGGAGGAGTTTACAGAGATAGGGAGGGGTGTAGGGGCTGGTGGAGGTTATGGAGATAGGGAGGGGTGTAGGGGCTGGAGGAGATTACAAGATAGGGAGGGGTGTAGGGGCTGGAGGTGGTTAAAGAGATAGGGAGTGGTGTGGGGGATGGAGGTGGTTAAAGAGATAGGGAGGGGTGTAGGGGCTGGAGGTGGTTACAGAGATAGGGAGGGGTGTTGGGGCTGGAGGTGAGTACAGAGATAGGGAGGGTTGTAGGGGATGGAGTAGGTTACAGAGATAGGGTGGGAAGTTGGGGCTGGAGGAGGTTACAGAGGTAGGGAGGGGTGTAGGGGTTGGAGGAGGTTACAGTGATAGAGGTGTAGGGGTTGGAGGAGGTTATTCAGATAGGGAGGGGTGTAGGGGCTGGAGGAGGTTACAGAGATAGGGAGGGGTGTAGGGGCTGGAGGAGGTTAGAGAGATAGGGAGGGGTGTAGGGGTTGGAGGAGGTTACAGAAATAGGGAGGGGTGTAGTGGCTGGAGGAGGTTACAGAGATAGGGGGTGTAGGGGCTGGAGGAGGTTACTTAGATAGGGTGGGGTGTCGGGGCTGGAGGAGGTTACAGAGATAGGGAGGGGTGTAGGGGCTGGAGGAGGTTACAGAGATAGGGAGGGGTGTAGGAGCTGGAGGAGGTTACAAAGATAGGGAGGGGTGTAGGGCTGGAGGAGGTTAGAGAGATAGGGAGGGGTGTGGGGGTTGGAGGAGGTTACAGAGATAGGGAGGGGTGTAGGGGCTGGAGGAGGTTACAGAGATAGGGGGTGTAGGGGCTGGAGGAGGTTACTTAGATAGGGTGGGGTGTTGGGGCTGGAGAAGGTTACAGAGAAAGGGAGGGGTGTTGGGGCTGGAGGAAGTTACAGAGGTAGGGAGGAGTATAAGGTTTGAAAGAGGTTGCAGATGTCGGTGTGTGGATGGTCTAGACAGGGTAACAGATAGGGAAATGTGAAGTTTGTAGGGTCTGGACGAGGTTACGTAGATGGGGAAGGGGTGTAGGGATTGGAGTTGGTTACAGAGATTGGGAGGGCTGTGGGGGCTGGAGGAGTTTACAGAGATAGGGAGGGGTGTATGGGCTGGAGGAGGTTACGGAGAGAGGGAGGGGCATAGGGACTGGAGGAGATTACAGAGATAGGGAGGGGGTGTTGGGGCTGGAGGAGATTACAGAGATAGGGAGGGGGTGTAGGGGCTGGAGGTGGTTACAGAGATAGGGAGGGGTGTTGGGGCTGGAGGTGGGAACAGAGATACGGAGGGGTGTAGGGGCTGGAGGAGGTTACAGATATAGGGAGTGGTGTAGGGTCTGGAGGTTGTTACAGAGATAGGGAGGGCTGTAGGGACTGGAGGAGGTTACAGAGGTAGGGAGGGGTGTAGGGGATGGAGTAGGTTACAGAGATAGGGAAGTAGGGGCTGGAGGAGGTTACAGAGGTAGGGAGGGGTGTAGGGGTTGGAGGAGGTTACAGTGATAGAGGTGTAGGGGTTGGAGGAGGTTATTCAGATAGGGAGGCGTGTAGGGGATGGAGTAGGTTACAGAGATAGGGAAGTAGGGGCTGGAGGAGGTTACAGAGGTAGGGAGGGGTGTAGGGGTTGGAGGAGGTTACAGTGATAGAGGTGTAGGGGTTGGAGGAGGTTATTCAGATAGGGACGGGTGTAGGGGCTGGAGGAGGTTACAGAGATAGGGAGGGGTGTAGGGGCTGGAGGAGGTTACAGAGATAGGGAGGGGTGTAGGGGCTGGAGGAGGTTACAGATTTAGGGCGGGGTGTAGGGGCTGGAGGAGGTTACAGAGATAGGGAGGGGTGTAGTGGCTGGAGGAGTTTACAGAGATAGGGAGGGGTGTAGGGGCTGGAGGAGGTTACAGAGATAGGGAGGGGTGTAGGGGCTGGAGGAGGTTACTTAGGTAGGGAGGGGTGTTGGGGCTGGAGGAGGTTACAAAGATAGGGAGGTGTATAAGGTTTGAAAGAGGTTACAGATGTCGGTGTGTGGATGGTCTAGACGAGGTAACAGAGATAGGGAAGTGTGAAGTTTGTAGGGGCTGGACAAGGTTACGTAGATTGGGAGGGGGTGTAGGGATTGGAAACAAAAACAGAATCACCTGGAAAAACTCAGCAGGTCTGGCAGCATCGGCGGAGAAGAAAAGAGTTGACGTTTCGAGTCCTCATGACCCTTCGACAGAACATTGGAGTTGGTTACAGACATAGGGAGGACTGTAGGGGCTGGAGGAGGTTCCAGAGATAGGGAGGAGTGTAGGGGCTGGAGGAGGTTACAGAGATAGGGAGGGGTGTAGGGGCTGGAGGAGGTTACAGAGATAGGGAAGGGTGTAGCGGCTGAAGGAGGTTATATAGTTAAGGAGGTGTGTTGGGGCTGGAGGAGGTTACAGAGATAGGGAGAGGTGTAGGGGCTGGAGGAGGTTACTTAGATAGGGAGGGGTGTTGGGGCTAGAGGAGGTTACAGAGATAGGGAGGAGTATAAGTTTTGAAAGAGGTTACTGATGTCGTTGTGTGGATGGTCTAGACAGGCTAACAGAGATAGGGAAGTGTGAAGTTTGTCGGGGCTGGACGAGGTTAGGTAGATGGGGAGGGGGTGTAGCGATTGGAGTTGGTTACAGAGACAGGGAGGGCTTTGGGGGCTGGAGGAGTTTACAGAGATAGGGAGGGGTGTAGGGGCTGGAGGAGGTTACGGAGATAGGGAGGGGTGTAGGGGCTGGAGGAGTTTACAGAGATAGGGAGGGGTGTATGGGCTGGAGGAGGTTACGGAGAGAGGGAGGGGCGTAGGGGCTGGAGGAGATTACAGAGATAGGGGGTGTAGGGGCTGGAGGAGATTACAAGATAGGGACGGGTGTAGGGGCTGGAGGAGGTTACAGAGATAGGGAGGGGTGTAGGGGCTGGAGGAGGTTACAGAGATAGGGAGGGGTGTAGGGGCTGGAGGAGGTTACAGATTTAGGGCGGGGTGTAGGGGCTGGAGGAGGTTACAGAGATAGGGAGGGGTGTAGGGGCTGGAGGAGGTTACTTAGGTAGGGAGGGGTGTTGGGGCTGGAGGAGGTTACTTAGATAGGGAGGAGTATAAGGTTTGAAAGAGGTTACAGATGTCGGTGTGTGGATGGTCTAGACGAGGTAACAGAGATAGGGAAGTGTGAAGTTTGTATGGGCTGGACAAGGTTACGTAGATTGGGAGGGGGTGTAGGGATTGGAAACAAAAACAGAATTACCTGGAAAAACTCAGCAGGTCTGGCAGCATCGGCGGAGAAGAAAAGAGTTGACGTTTTGAGTCCTCATGACCCTTCGACAGAACATTGGAGTTGGTTACAGACATAGGGAGGATTGTAGGGGCTGGAGGAGGTTCCAGAGATAGGGAGGGGTGTAGGGGCTGGAGGAGGTTACAGAGATAGGGAGAGGTGTAGGGGCTGGAGGAGGTTACTTAGATAGGGAGGGGTGTAGGGGCTGGAGGAGCTTACAGAGTTAGGGAGGAGTATAAGGTTTGAAAGAGGTTACAGATGTCGGTGTGTGGATGGTCTAGACAAGGTAACAGAGATAGGGAAGTTTGAAGTTTGTCGGGGCTGGACGAGGTTACGTAGATGGGGAGGGGGTGTAGGGATTGGAGTTGGTTACAGAGATTGGGAGGGCTGTGGGGGCTGGTGGAGTTTACAGAGATAGGGAGGGGTGTAGTGGCTGGAGGAGATTACTGAGATAGAGAGGGGTGTAGGGGCTGGAGGAGGTTACAGAGATAGGGAGGGCTGTGGGGGCTGGAGGAGGTTACAGAGATAAGGAGGGGTGTAGGGGCTGGAGGAGTTTACAGAGATAGGGAGGGGTGTAGTGGCTGGAGGAGATTACGGAGATAGGGAGGGGTGTAGGGGCTGGAGGAGATTACAAGATAGGGAGCGGTGTAGGGGCTGGAGGTGGTTACAGAGATAGTGAGTGGTGTGGGGGATGGAGGTGGTTAAAGAGATAGGGAGGGGTGTAGGGGCTGGAGGTGGTTACAGAGATAGGGTGGGGTGTTGGGGCTGGAGGTGGGTACAGAGATAGGGAGGGGTGTAGGGGCTGGAGGTTGTTACAGAGATAGGGAGGGCTGTAGGGACTGGAGGAGGTTACAGAGGTAGGGAGGGGTGTAGGGGATGGAGTAGGTTACAGAGATAGGGAGTGAAGTTGGGGCTGGAGGAGGTTACAGAGGTAGGGAGGGGTGTAGGGGTTGGAGGAGGTTACAGTGATAGAGGTGTAGGGGTTGGAGGAGGTTATTCAGATAGGGAGTGGTGTAGGGGCTGGAGGAGGTTACAGAGATAGGGAGGGGTGTAGGGGCTGGAGGAGGTTAGAGAGATAGGGAGGGGTGTAGGGGTTGGAGGAGGTTACAGAGATAGGGAAGGGTGTAGGGGCTGGAGGAGGTTACAGAGATAGGGGGTGTAGGGGCAGGAGGAGGTTACTTAGATAGGGAGGGGTGTCGGGGCTGGAGGAGGTTACAGAGATAGGGAGGGGTGTAGGGGCTGGAGGAGGTTCCTTAGGTAGGGAGGGGTGTTGGGGCTGGAGGAGGTTATAGAGATAGGGAGGGGTGTAGGGGCTGGAGGAGGTTACTTAGGTAGGGAGGGATGTTGGGGCTGGAGGAGGTTACAGAGATAGGGAGGAGTATAAGGTTTGAAAGAGGTTACAGATGTCGGTGTGTGGATGGTCTAGACGAGGTAACAGAGATAGGGAAGTGTGAAGTTCGTAGGGGCTGGTCAAGGTTACGTAGATTGGGAGGGGGTGTAGGGATTGGAGTTGGTTACAGACATAGGGAGGACTGTAGGGGCTGGAGGAGGTTACAGAGATAGGGAGGAGTGTAGGGGCTGGAGGAGGTTACAGAGATAGGGAAGGGTGTAGCGGCTGAAGGAGGTTATATAGTTAAGGAGGTGTGTTGGGGCTGGAGGAGGTTACAGAGATAGGGAGAGGTGTAGGGGCTGGAGGAGGTTACAGAGATAGGGAGGGGTGTAGGGGCTGGAGGAGGTTACTTAGATAGGGAGGGGTGTTGGGGCTAGAGGAGGTTACAGAGATAGGGAGGGGTGTAGGGGCTGGAGGAGGTTACAGAGATAGGGAGGGGTGTAGGGGCTGGAGGAGCTTACAGAGTTAGGGAGGAGTATAAGGTTTGAAAGAGGTTACAGATGTCGGTGTGTGGATGGTCTAGACAAGGTAACAGAGATAGGGAAGTTTGAAGTTTGTCGGGGCTGGACGAGGTTACGTAGATGGGGAGGGGGTGTAGGGATTGGAGTTGGTTACAGAGATTGGGAGGGCTGTGGGGGCTGGTGGAGTTTACAGAGATAGGGAGGGGTGTAGTGGCTGGAGGAGATTACTGAGATAGAGAGGGGTGTAGGGGCTGGAGGAGGTTACAGAGATAGGGAGGGCTGTGGGGGCTGGAGGAGGTTACAGAGATAGGGAGGGGTGTAGGGGCTGGAGGAGTTTACAGAGATAGGGAGGGGTGTAGTGGCTGGAGGAGATTACGGAGATAGGGAGGGGTGTAGGGGCTGGAGGAGATTACAGAGATAGGGAGGGGTGTATGGGCTGGAGGAGATTACAAGATAGGGAGCGGTGTAGGGGCTGGAGGTGGTTACAGAGATAGTGAGTGGTGTGGGGGATGGAGGTGGTTAAAGAGATAGGGAGGGGTGTAGGGGCTGGTGGTGGTTACAGAGATAGGGTGGGGTGTTGGGGCTGGAGGTGGGTACAGAGATAGGGAGGGGTGTAGGGGCTGGAGGTTGTTACAGAGATAGGGAGGGCTGTAGGGACTGGAGGAGGTTACAGAGGTAGGGAGGGGTGTAGGGGATGGAGTAGGTTACAGAGATAGGGAGTGAAGTTGGGGCTGGAGGAGGTTACAGAGGTAGGGAGGGGTGTAGGGGTTGGAGGAGGTTACAGTGATAGAGGTGTAGGGGTTGGAGGAGGTTATTCAGATAGGGAGTGGTGTAGGGTCTGGAGGTTGTTACAGAGATAGGGAGGGCTGTAGGGACTGGAGGAGGTTACAGAGGTAGGGAGGGGTGTAGGGGATGGAGTAGGTTACAGAGATAGGGAAGTAGGGGCTGGAGGAGGTTACAGAGGTAGGGAGGGGTGTAGGGGTTGGAGGAGGTTACAGTGATAGAGGTGTAGGGGTTGGAGGAGGTTATTCAGATAGGGAGGCGTGTAGGGGATGGAGTAGGTTACAGAGATAGGGAAGTAGGGGCTGGAGGAGGTTACAGAGGTAGGGAGGGGTGTAGGGGTTGGAGGAGGTTACAGTGATAGAGGTGTAGGGGTTGGAGGAGGTTATTCAGATAGGGACGGGTGTAGGGGCTGGAGGAGGTTACAGAGATAGGGAGGGGTGTAGGGGCTGGAGGAGGTTACAGAGATAGGGAGGGGTGTAGGGGCTGGAGGAGGTTACAGATTTAGGGCGGGGTGTAGGGGCTGGAGGAGGTTACAGAGATAGGGAGGGGTGTAGTGGCTGGAGGAGTTTACAGAGATAGGGAGGGGTGTAGGGGCTGGAGGAGGTTACAGAGATAGGGAGGGGTGTAGGGGCTGGAGGAGGTTACTTAGGTAGGGAGGGGTGTTGGGGCTGGAGGAGGTTACAAAGATAGGGAGGTGTATAAGGTTTGAAAGAGGTTACAGATGTCGGTGTGTGGATGGTCTAGACGAGGTAACAGAGATAGGGAAGTGTGAAGTTTGTAGGGGCTGGACAAGGTTACGTAGATTGGGAGGGGGTGTAGGGATTGGAAACAAAAACAGAATCACCTGGAAAAACTCAGCAGGTCTGGCAGCATCGGCGGAGAAGAAAAGAGTTGACGTTTCGAGTCCTCATGACCCTTCGACAGAACATTGGAGTTGGTTACAGACATAGGGAGGACTGTAGGGGCTGGAGGAGGTTCCAGAGATAGGGAGGAGTGTAGGGGCTGGAGGAGGTTACAGAGATAGGGAGGGGTGTAGGGGCTGGAGGAGGTTACAGAGATAGGGAGGGGTGTAGGGGCTGGAGGAGGTTACAGAGATAGGGAAGGGTGTAGCGGCTGAAGGAGGTTATATAGTTAAGGAGGTGTGTTGGGGCTGGAGGAGGTTACAGAGATAGGGAGAGGTGTAGGGGCTGGAGGAGGTTACTTAGATAGGGAGGGGTGTTGGGGCTAGAGGAGGTTACAGAGATAGGGAGGAGTATAAGTTTTGAAAGAGGTTACTGATGTCGTTGTGTGGATGGTCTAGACAGGCTAACAGAGATAGGGAAGTGTGAAGTTTGTCGGGGCTGGACGAGGTTAGGTAGATGGGGAGGGGGTGTAGCGATTGGAGTTGGTTACAGAGACAGGGAGGGCTTTGGGGGCTGGAGGAGTTTACAGAGATAGGGAGGGGTGTAGGGGCTGGAGGAGGTTACGGAGATAGGGAGGGGTGTAGGGGCTGGAGGAGTTTACAGAGATAGGGAGGGGTGTATGGGCTGGAGGAGGTTACGGAGAGAGGGAGGGGCGTAGGGGCTGGAGGAGATTACAGAGATAGGGGGTGTAGGGGCTGGAGGAGATTACAAGATAGGGACGGGTGTAGGGGCTGGAGGAGGTTACAGAGATAGGGAGGGGTGTAGGGGCTGGAGGAGGTTACAGAGATAGGGAGGGGTGTAGGGGCTGGAGGAGGTTACAGATTTAGGGCGGGGTGTAGGGGCTGGAGGAGGTTACAGAGATAGGGAGGGGTGTAGGGGCTGGAGGAGGTTACTTAGGTAGGGAGGGGTGTTGGGGCTGGAGGAGGTTACTTAGATAGGGAGGAGTATAAGGTTTGAAAGAGGTTACAGATGTCGGTGTGTGGATGGTCTAGACGAGGTAACAGAGATAGGGAAGTGTGAAGTTTGTATGGGCTGGACAAGGTTACGTAGATTGGGAGGGGGTGTAGGGATTGGAAACAAAAACAGAATTACCTGGAAAAACTCAGCAGGTCTGGCAGCATCGGCGGAGAAGCAAAGAGTTGACGTTTTGAGTCCTCATGACCCTTCGACAGAACATTGGAGTTGGTTACAGACATAGGGAGGATTGTAGGGGCTGGAGGAGGTTCCAGAGATAGGGAGGGGTGTAGGGGCTGGAGGAGGTTACAGAGATAGGGAGAGGTGTAGGGGCTGGAGGAGGTTACTTAGATAGGGAGGGGTGTAGGGGCTGGAGGAGCTTACAGAGTTAGGGAGGAGTATAAGGTTTGAAAGAGGTTACAGATGTCGGTGTGTGGATGGTCTAGACAAGGTAACAGAGATAGGGAAGTTTGAAGTTTGTCGGGGCTGGACGAGGTTACGTAGATGGGGAGGGGGTGTAGGGATTGGAGTTGGTTACAGAGATTGGGAGGGCTGTGGGGGCTGGTGGAGTTTACAGAGATAGGGAGGGGTGTAGTGGCTGGAGGAGATTACTGAGATAGAGAGGGGTGTAGGGGCTGGAGGAGGTTACAGAGATAGGGAGGGCTGTGGGGGCTGGAGGAGGTTACAGAGATAGGGAGGGGTGTAGGGGCTGGAGGAGTTTACAGAGATAGGGAGGGGTGTAGTGGCTGGAGGAGATTACGGAGATAGGGAGGGGTGTAGGGGCTGGAGGAGATTACAGAGATAGGGAGGGGTGTATGGGCTGGAGGAGATTACAAGATAGGGAGCGGTGTAGGGGCTGGAGGTGGTTACAGAGATAGTGAGTGGTGTGGGGGATGGAGGTGGTTAAAGAGATAGGGAGGGGTGTAGGGGCTGGAGGTGGTTACAGAGATAGGGTGGGGTGTTGGGGCTGGAGGTGGGTACAGAGATAGGGAGGGGTGTAGGGGCTGGAGGTTGTTACAGAGATAGGGAGGGCTGTAGGGACTGGAGGAGGTTACAGAGGTAGGGAGGGGTGTAGGGGATGGAGTAGGTTACAGAGATAGGGAGTGAAGTTGGGGCTGGAGGAGGTTACAGAGGTAGGGAGGGGTGTAGGGGTTGGAGGAGGTTACAGTGATAGAGGTGTAGGGGTTGGAGGAGGTTATTCAGATAGGGAGTGGTGTAGGGTCTGGAGGTTGTTACAGAGATAGGGAGGGCTGTAGGGACTGGAGGAGGTTACAGAGGTAGGGAGGGGTGTAGGGGATGGAGTAGGTTACAGAGATAGGGAAGTAGGGGCTGGAGGAGGTTACAGAGGTAGGGAGGGGTGTAGGGGTTGGAGGAGGTTACAGTGATAGAGGTGTAGGGGTTGGAGGAGGTTATTCAGATAGGGAGGCGTGTAGGGGATGGAGTAGGTTACAGAGATAGGGAAGTAGGGGCTGGAGGAGGTTACAGAGGTAGGGAGGGGTGTAGGGGTTGGAGGAGGTTACAGTGATAGAGGTGTAGGGGTTGGAGGAGGTTATTCAGATAGGGACGGGTGTAGGGGCTGGAGGAGGTTACAGAGATAGGGAGGGGTGTAGGGGCTGGAGGAGGTTACAGAGATAGGGAGGGGTGTAGGGGCTGGAGGAGGTTACAGATTTAGGGCGGGGTGTAGGGGCTGGAGGAGGTTACAGAGATAGGGAGGGGTGTAGTGGCTGGAGGAGTTTACAGAGATAGGGAGGGGTGTAGGGGCTGGAGGAGGTTACAGAGATAGGGAGGGGTGTAGGGGCTGGAGGAGGTTACTTAGGTAGGGAGGGGTGTTGGGGCTGGAGGAGGTTACAAAGATAGGGAGGTGTATAAGGTTTGAAAGAGGTTACAGATGTCGGTGTGTGGATGGTCTAGACGAGGTAACAGAGATAGGGAAGTGTGAAGTTTGTAGGGGCTGGACAAGGTTACGTAGATTGGGAGGGGGTGTAGGGATTGGAAACAAAAACAGAATCACCTGGAAAAACTCAGCAGGTCTGGCAGCATCGGCGGAGAAGAAAAGAGTTGACGTTTCGAGTCCTCATGACCCTTCGACAGAACATTGGAGTTGGTTACAGACATAGGGAGGACTGTAGGGGCTGGAGGAGGTTCCAGAGATAGGGAGGAGTGTAGGGGCTGGAGGAGGTTACAGAGATAGGGAGGGGTGTAGGGGCTGGAGGAGGTTACAGAGATAGGGAAGGGTGTAGCGGCTGAAGGAGGTTATATAGTTAAGGAGGTGTGTTGGGGCTGGAGGAGGTTACAGAGATAGGGAGAGGTGTAGGGGCTGGAGGAGGTTACTTAGATAGGGAGGGGTGTTGGGGCTAGAGGAGGTTACAGAGATAGGGAGGAGTATAAGTTTTGAAAGAGGTTACTGATGTCGTTGTGTGGATGGTCTAGACAGGCTAACAGAGATAGGGAAGTGTGAAGTTTGTCGGGGCTGGACGAGGTTAGGTAGATGGGGAGGGGGTGTAGCGATTGGAGTTGGTTACAGAGACAGGGAGGGCTTTGGGGGCTGGAGGAGTTTACAGAGATAGGGAGGGGTGTAGGGGCTGGAGGAGGTTACGGAGATAGGGAGGGGTGTAGGGGCTGGAGGAGTTTACAGAGATAGGGAGGGGTGTATGGGCTGGAGGAGGTTACGGAGAGAGGGAGGGGCGTAGGGGCTGGAGGAGATTACAGAGATAGGGGGTGTAGGGGCTGGAGGAGATTACAAGATAGGGACGGGTGTAGGGGCTGGAGGAGGTTACAGAGATAGGGAGGGGTGTAGGGGCTGGAGGAGGTTACAGAGATAGGGAGGGGTGTAGGGGCTGGAGGAGGTTACAGATTTAGGGCGGGGTGTAGGGGCTGGAGGAGGTTACAGAGATAGGGAGGGGTGTAGGGGCTGGAGGAGGTTACTTAGGTAGGGAGGGGTGTTGGGGCTGGAGGAGGTTACTTAGATAGGGAGGAGTATAAGGTTTGAAAGAGGTTACAGATGTCGGTGTGTGGATGGTCTAGACGAGGTAACAGAGATAGGGAAGTGTGAAGTTTGTATGGGCTGGACAAGGTTACGTAGATTGGGAGGGGGTGTAGGGATTGGAAACAAAAACAGAATTACCTGGAAAAACTCAGCAGGTCTGGCAGCATCGGCGGAGAAGCAAAGAGTTGACGTTTTGAGTCCTCATGACCCTTCGACAGAACATTGGAGTTGGTTACAGACATAGGGAGGATTGTAGGGGCTGGAGGAGGTTCCAGAGATAGGGAGGGGTGTAGGGGCTGGAGGAGGTTACAGAGATAGGGAGAGGTGTAGGGGCTGGAGGAGGTTACTTAGATAGGGAGGGGTGTAGGGGCTGGAGGAGCTTACAGAGTTAGGGAGGAGTATAAGGTTTGAAAGAGGTTACAGATGTCGGTGTGTGGATGGTCTAGACAAGGTAACAGAGATAGGGAAGTTTGAAGTTTGTCGGGGCTGGACGAGGTTACGTAGATGGGGAGGGGGTGTAGGGATTGGAGTTGGTTACAGAGATTGGGAGGGCTGTGGGGGCTGGTGGAGTTTACAGAGATAGGGAGGGGTGTAGTGGCTGGAGGAGATTACTGAGATAGAGAGGGGTGTAGGGGCTGGAGGAGGTTACAGAGATAGGGAGGGCTGTGGGGGCTGGAGGAGGTTACAGAGATAGGGAGGGGTGTAGGGGCTGGAGGAGTTTACAGAGATAGGGAGGGGTGTAGTGGCTGGAGGAGATTACGGAGATAGGGAGGGGTGTAGGGGCTGGAGGAGATTACAGAGATAGGGAGGGGTGTATGGGCTGGAGGAGATTACAAGATAGGGAGCGGTGTAGGGGCTGGAGGTGGTTACAGAGATAGTGAGTGGTGTGGGGGATGGAGGTGGTTAAAGAGATAGGGAGGGGTGTAGGGGCTGGAGGTGGTTACAGAGATAGGGTGGGGTGTTGGGGCTGGAGGTGGGTACAGAGATAGGGAGGGGTGTAGGGGCTGGAGGTTGTTACAGAGATAGGGAGGGCTGTAGGGACTGGAGGAGGTTACAGAGGTAGGGAGGGGTGTAGGGGATGGAGTAGGTTACAGAGATAGGGAGTGAAGTTGGGGCTGGAGGAGGTTACAGAGGTAGGGAGGGGTGTAGGGGTTGGAGGAGGTTACAGTGATAGAGGTGTAGGGGTTGGAGGAGGTTATTCAGATAGGGAGTGGTGTAGGGGCTGGAGGAGGTTACAGAGATAGGGAGGGGTGTAGGGGCTGGAGGAGGTTAGAGAGATAGGGAGGGGTGTAGGGGTTGGAGGAGGTTACAGAGATAGGGAAGGGTGTAGGGGCTGGAGGAGGTTACAGAGATAGGGGGTGTAGGGGCAGGAGGAGGTTACTTAGATAGGGAGGGGTGTCGGGGCTGGAGGAGGTTACAGAGATAGGGAGGGGTGTAGGGGCTGGAGGAGGTTCCTTAGGTAGGGAGGGGTGTTGGGGCTGGAGGAGGTTATAGAGATAGGGAGGGGTGTAGGGGCTGGAGGAGGTTACTTAGGTAGGGAGGGATGTTGGGGCTGGAGGAGGTTACAGAGATAGGGAGGAGTATAAGGTTTGAAAGAGGTTACAGATGTCGGTGTGTGGATGGTCTAGACGAGGTAACAGAGATAGGGAAGTGTGAAGTTCGTAGGGGCTGGTCAAGGTTACGTAGATTGGGAGGGGGTGTAGGGATTGGAGTTGGTTACAGACATAGGGAGGACTGTAGGGGCTGGAGGAGGTTACAGAGATAGGGAGGAGTGTAGGGGCTGGAGGAGGTTACAGAGATAGGGAAGGGTGTAGCGGCTGAAGGAGGTTATATAGTTAAGGAGGTGTGTTGGGGCTGGAGGAGGTTACAGAGATAGGGAGAGGTGTAGGGGCTGGAGGAGGTTACAGAGATAGGGAGGGGTGTAGGGGCTGGAGGAGGTTACTTAGATAGGGAGGGGTGTTGGGGCTAGAGGAGGTTACAGAGATAGGGAGGGGTGTAGGGGCTGGAGGAGCTTACAGAGATAGGGAGGAGTATAAGGTTTGAAAGAGGTTACAGATGTCGGTGTGTGGATGGTCTAGACAAGGTAACAGATAGGGAAGTGTGATGTTTGTAGGGGCTGGACGAGGTTACGTAGATGGGGAGGGGGTGTAGGGATTGGAGTTGGTTACAGAGATTGGGAGGGCTGTGGGGGCTGGAGGAGTTTACAGAGATAGGGAGGGGTGTAGTGGCTGGAGGAGATTACTGAGATAGGGAGGGGTGTAGGGGCTGGAGGAGGTTACAGAGATAGGGAGGGCTGTGGGGGCTGGAGGAGTTTACAGAGATAGGGAGGGGTGTAGTGGCTGGAGGAGATTACGGAGATAGGGAGGGGTGTAGGGGCTGGAGGAGTTTTCAGAGATAGGGAGGGGTGTAGGGGTTGGAGGAGGTTACAGTGATAGAGGTGTAGGGGTTGGAGGAGGTTATTCAGATAGGGCCGGGTGTAGGGGCTGGAGGAGGTTACAGAGATAGGGAGGGGTGTAGGGGTTGGAGGAGGTTACAGAGATAGGGAGGGGTGTAGGGGCTGGAGGAGGTTACAGATTTAGGGCGGGGTGTAGGGGCTGGAGGAGGTTACAGAGATAGGGAGGGGTGGAGGGGCTGGAGGAGGTTACTTAGGTAGGGAGGGGTGTTGGGGCAGGAGGAGGTTACAAAGATAGGGAGGTGTATAAGGTTTGAAAGAGGTTACAGATGTCGGTGTGTGGATGGTCTAGACGAGGATGGTCTAGAGATAGGGAAGTGTGAAGTTTGTAGGGGCTGGACAAGGTTACGTAGATTGGGAGGGGGTGTAGGGATTGGAAACAAAAACAGAATTACCTGGAAAAACTCAGCAGGTCTGGCAGCATCGGCGGAGAAGAAAAGAGTTGACGTTTCGAGTCCTCATGACCCTTCGACAGAACATTGGAGTTGGTTACAGACATAGGGAGGACTGTAGGGGCTGGAGGAGGTTCCAGAGATAGGGAGGAGTGTAGGGGCTGGAGGAGGTTACAGAGATAGGGAGGGGTGTAGGGGCTGGAGGAGGTTTCAGAGATAGGGAAGGGTGTAGCTTCTGAAGGAGGTTATATAGTTAAGGAGGTGTGTTGGGGCTGGAGGAGGTTACAGAGATAGGGAGAGGTATAGGGGCTGGAGGAGGTTACTTAGATAGGGAGGGGTGTTGGGGCTAGAGGCGGTTACAGAGATAGGGAGGGGTTTAGGGGCTGGAGGAGGTTACAAAGATAGGGAAGGGTGTAGGGGCTAGAGGAGGTTACAGACATAGGGAGGAGTATAAGTTTTGAAACAGGTTACTGATGTCGTTGTGTGGATGGTCTAGACAGGGTAACAGAGATAGGGAAGTGTGAAGTTTGTAGGGGCTGGACGAGGTTAGGTAGATGGGGAGGGGGTGTAGCGATTGGAGTTGGTTACAGAGACAGGGAGGGCTTTGGGGGCTGGAGGAGTTTACAGAGATAGGGAGGGGTGTAGGGGCTGGAGGAGGTTACTGAGATAGGGAGGGGTGTAGGGGCTGGAGGAGTTTACAGAGATAGGGAGGGGTGTATGGGCTGGAGGAGGTTACGGAGAGAGGGAGGGGTGTAGGGGCTGGAGGAGATTACAGAGATAGGGAGGGGGTGTAGGGGCTGGAGGAGATTACAAGATAGGGAGGGGTGTAGGGGCTGGAGGTGGTAACAGAGATAGGGAGTGGTGTGGGGGATGGAGATGGTTAAAGAGATAGGGAGGGGTGTAGGGGCTGGAGGTGGTTACAGAGATAGGGAGGGGTGTAGGGGCTGGAGGTGGGTACAAAGTTAGGGAGGGGTGTAGGGGCTTGAGGTTGTTACAGAGATAGGGAGGGCTGTAGGGACTGGAGGAGGTTACAGAGGTAGGGAGGGGTGTAGGGGATGGAGTAGGTTACAGAGATAGGGAGGGAAGTTGGGGCTGGAGTAGGTTACAGAGGTAGGGAGGGATGTAGGGGTTGGAGGAGGTTACAGTGATAGAGGTGTAGGGGTTGGAGGATGTTATTCAGATAGGGAGGGGTGTAGGGGCTGGAGGAGGTTACAGAGATAGGGAGGGGTGTAGGGGCTGGAGGAGGTTACAGAGATAGGGAGGGGTGTAGGGGCTGCAGGAGGTTACAGAGATAGGGAGTGGTGTAGGGGCTGCAGGAGGTTACAGAGATAGGGAGGGATGTTGGGGCTGGAGGAGGTTACAGAGATAGGGAGGTGTATAAGGTTTGAAAGAGGTTACAGATGTCGGAGTGTGGATGGTCTAGACGAGGTAACAGAGATAGGGAAGTGAAGTTTGTAGGGGCTGGACGAGGTTGCGTAGATGGGGAGGGGGTGTAGGGATTGGAGTTGGTTACAGACATAGGGAGGGCTGTAGGGGCTGGAGGAGGTTACAGAGATAGGGAGGAGTGTCGGGTCTGGAGGAGGTTACAGAGATAGGGAGGGGTGTTGGGGCTGGAGTAGGTTACAGAGATAGGGAGGGGTGTAGGGGCTGGAGGAGGTTACAGAGATAGGGAGGGGTGTAGGGGCTGGAAGAGGTTACTTTGATAGGGAGGGGTGTTGGGGCTGTAGGAGGTTACAGAGATAGGGAGGGGTGTGGGGGCTGGATAAGGTTACAGAGATAGGGATGCGTTTTGGGGTTGGAGGAGGTTACAGAGATAGGGAGGGCTGTAGGATCTGGAAGAGGTTACAGAGATAGGGAGGGGTGTAGGCGCTGGAGGAGGTTACAGAGATAGCGAGGGGCGTAGGGTTTGGAGGATGTTACAGAGATAGGGAGGGGTGTTGCAGCTGGAGGAGGTTACAGAGATAGGGAGGGGTGTAGGGGCTGGAGGAAGTTACAAAGATAGGGAGGGGCGTAGGGGCTGGAGGAGGTTATAGAGATAGGGAGGGGTGTAGGGGCTGGAGGAGGTTACAGAGATAGGGAGGAGTGTCGGGTCTGGAGGAGGTTACAGAGATAGGGAGGCGTGTTGGGGCTGGAGGAGGTTACAGAGATAGGGAGGCGTGTTGGGGCTGGAGGAGGTTACAGAGATAGGGAGGGGTGTAGGGGCTGGAGGAGGTTACAGAGATAGGGAGGGGTGTAGGGGTTGGAAGAGGTTACTTTGATAGGGAGGGGTGTTGGGGCTGTAGGAGGTTACAGAGATAGGGAGGGGTGTGGGGGCTGGATAAGGTTACAGAGATAAGGAGGTGTGTTGGGGTTGGAGGAGGTTACGGAGATAGGGAGGGCTTTAGGGTTTGGAAGAGGTTACAGAGATAGGGAGGGGTGCAGGCGCTGGAGGAGGTTACAGAGATAGCGAGGGGCGTAGGGTTTGGAGGATGTTACAGAGATAGGGAGGGGTGTTGCGGCTGGAGGAGGTTACAGAGATAGGGAGGGGTATAGGGGCTGGATATGGTTACAGAGATAGGGAGGGGTGTTGGGGTTGGAGGAGGTTACAGAGATAGGGAGGGGTATAGGGGCTGGATATGGTTACAGAGATAGGGAGGGGTGTTGGGGTTGGAGGAGGTTACAGAGATAGGGAGCGGTGTGGGGGCTAGAGGAGGTTACGGAGATAGGGAGGGGGATGAGGACTGATGTGTGAACGAGGGTGAGATGTTATAAAATGATGTTGTCAGGCCGTGTCTCTGTTGTTCGGTGGGGAGATGAGTTGATGAGTGAACAGACTCGATGTTGGTTCGGACTTGGGGGCAGCAGAGTTTCAGGTGGGATGAAGTTTACAGATGGGTGGACGATTGCGGGACTGAAAACTGAGGGTCGGGATAGACAGTTTGAAAGCTGAGAAAAAGGTGTTTCTGCAGGAGCTGAGCTGGGGTAAAAATGGCAAATGCCCAGTACGTGGGGGTCATTTTGGTGAGATGGAGACGATGTGGGTTCCTGTCTCATCTCTGAAGCACCAAATTGTCCCAGAGAAAGTCTAAAGTGCAGCCACTATTCTGTCCATGGACTGACCCACCATCTTACAGAAAGTTACATCCCACAAGATGGAAATCAGATTTGTGACGGATGGATCAGTTTAACTGGTGCTGCTTGAGGGGGGAATGTGGACCCTGATCACTGGGGTAGATACCTCCCCACTCGTCATCTCACTGAGGGTCCCTGTAGTAACATCTCGAAAACTCTTGTCTGGATGAGCGCGGCTCCCACAACACACAAGAAGCTCCACACCATCCAGGACAAAGCAGCCCCGCTTGATCGGCACCACATCCACAAACATTCACTCCCTCCACCACCGACGCACAGGGGCAGCAGCGTCTGTACCATCTACAAGATGCACTGCAGCAACTCACCAAGGCTCCTTCGACAGCACCTTCCAAACCCACGATCTCTACCATCTAGAAGGACAAGGGCAGCAGACACATGGGGAACACCACCACCTGCAAATTCCCCTCCGAGCCACTCACCATCCTGACTTGGAAATATATCGGCTGTTCCTTCACTGTCACTGGGTCAAAATCCTGGAACTCCTTCCCGAACAGCACAGTGGGTGTGCCTACACCACAGGGACTGCAGCGGCTCAAGAAGGCGGCTCACCCCCACCACCTTCTCAAGGGGCAATTAGGGATGGGCAACAAATGCTCGACCCAGCCCAACGATACCCACGTCCCGTGGAAGAATTTTTTAAAATCACCCTTAAATCTGGGTCCCTATCGTTCTCCATCTTTCTGCCAAGGGGAGGAGCTTCTCCCTCCCTCCTCTGTCCAGACACCTCCTCCTCATTTTGGACACCCCTCTCCAGACCCCTTACCACCCCCACCGTCCACCCACTCTCCCAATCTCCCCCAATCCATCAACGTGACACCCCGGGGATGGTTCCCGGGAATCTTTCCCACGTCTCCTCGTCCTCCCTCAAATGGGAGTCCGGCTGGAGATGGACCCTCGAGACGGAGGGTCTGGGGCTGCCCATCGTTTGACAGGGCGGCTTTGACCCTGAAAGTGAAGCTCTCGGTGTCCCACAGGAGGAGCTGCCACTGAGTCGTGACTGAGGCCGGTCAGTGCCCAAGGACAGGGCCGAGCTTCGGTTCTGGCTGGACCTTGTGTGGCGCTGCCCTGAAGGTGCCCACCAGGTGGCAGGGGCGAGCAGCCACTTTGCACCGCTCGCTGTACTCCATTCTATCGCCAGCAGGTGGCAGGCAAGGACCAGGAATCGAGCTGGCTCCCTCCTCGCGGGAACAGGTTACCCGCTTACGCTATATGGAGCTGTGCTACAACAGTATCTTACATTGATATGGCGCCTTTCATGTGGATAATCATTCCAAGGCTCTTCACAGACACGCTGTCAGCCATAATTTCATATGGGGGGGGCTACGAATACAAAACCTTGGTCGAGAAGGTGGCTTATAGCACGTCTTAAAGAAACAGAGAGAGGAAGAGAGGGTTGGAGAGGTTTCGGGAGGGAATTCCAGAGCTCAGGGCCCCCAGGCAGCTGAAGGCACGGCCGCCAATGGTGGAGCGATGGGAATCAGGGGATGGGCAAGAGGCCGGAATTGGAGGAGCGCAGAGATCTCAGAGGGTTGTAGGGGCTGGAGGAGGTTACAGAGATAGGGAGGGGTGTAGGGACTGGAGGAGGTTACAGAGATAGGGAGGGGTGTACGGTCTGTAACCTCCTCCAGCCCCCACACCCCTCCCTATCTCTGTAACCTCCTCCAGCCCCTACACCCCTCCCTATCTCTGTAACCTCCTCCAGCCCCTACACCCCTCCCTATCTCTGTAACCTCCTCCAGTCCCTACATCCCTCCCTATCTCTGTAACCTCCTCCAGCCCCCACACCCCTCCCTATCTCTGTAACCTCCTCCAGCCCCTACACCCCTCCCTATCTATGTAACCTCCTCCAGCCCCTACACCCCTCCCTATCTGTGTAACCTACTCCAGCCCCTACACCCCTCCTTATCTCTGTAACCCTCTCCAGCCCCTACACCCCTCCCTATCTCTGTAACCTCCTCCAGCCCCTACACCCCTCCCTATCTCTGTAACCTCCTCCAGCCCCCACACCCCTCCCTATCTCTGTAACCTCCTCCAGCCCCTACACCCCTCCCTATCTCTGTAACCTCCTCCAGCCCCAACACCCCTCCCTATCTCTGTAACCTCCTCCGGCCCCTACAACCCTCCGAGATCTCTGCGCTCCTCCAATTCCGGCCTCTTGCCCATCCCCCAATCCCCATCGCTCCACCATTGGCGGCCGTGCCTTCAGCTGCCTGGGGGGGGCCCTGAGCTCTGGAATCCCCTCCCTAAACCTCTCCACCTCTCTCTCTCCCCCCTTCTCTCTCTCTCTCTCTCTCTCTCCTGCTTTAAGATGCTCCTTTACACTGACCTCTCTGACTGAGCTATTGGTCACCCCGTCCCTAATATCTCCTCACGCGGCTCGGGGTCAGATTTTGCTTTGTCACTTTCCTGTGACACAGCTTGGGCTGTTTGATTCCACTAAAGGCGCTATATAAATGCAGCAAGCTGTCGTCGTAGTTTCGCAAATCTTTGCACCTATGGGTTAAAATGTTGCCTGGAACCGGCTGCTCCTGCTGTGTTGGGGGGAGAGAGCTTCGGTTCCCTGCCCCCCTCTGTGTGGAGCAGAGTTTCCTGGATTCCCATCCTGAATCCCAGTCCCTAATTTTAAGGCTTATTTCCCTACAGCGTCTGGAAATAATCCCCCCCCCACCCCCCCCCAACTCCAACCCCACCCTCACCCTCCCCCCCAACCCCACCCTCACCCTCCCCCCCAACCCCACCCTAACCCTCCCCCCAACCCCACCCTCATCCTCCCCCCCAACCCCACCCTCACCATCCCTCCCCCCAACTCCAACTCCGCCCTAACCTTCCCTCCCCCCCAACCCCGCCCTCTCCCTCCGCTGTTACATTGAACTGAAGCCTAGCTTGTGCAGTCGCTTTCTCTTGTGATCTGACCTTTGGAACGTTCTGGAAAATCCACCCACCGCCTTCCCTGTAAAGTCAATATGTACTCTTCAAGGATTGGAGTCCTGAACGCCTCACAGCAACTCCAGGTCCGATTCCATCCCAGCGATCGAAAAGCTACCACTATCCTTCGGCCAGTGATGCACCGGAGGCCATTCAGCCCGTTGAGTCTATGCTAGAGCAATTTTGTCAGCCCCATTCCCTCCACCCCCTGCTCCCCCTCACTGCTCCATTCTGCCCACCCCCCCCCACCACCGCCGGACCCCACGAGCGTACTTCCCTCAAGTGGCCCACCCGATTTCCTTTTGAACTAGTAAGACCGGCCGGGATTTCCCTTCCCCCAGACAGCCGTGGACTTCACCTCCCTCCCTCCCCTCCCTGCCTCTCGCTGTGCAGATAAAGTTCTCCCTCCCCCAGCCATTGCCGCCCCCACCCCCCCCCGACTCTTGTACCACCAGCCAACGGGAACGGCTTTACTCCATCTACCTTATCTGAACCTGTCACCATCTTGTCCCCCCCATCGCTCGAATTCTCCCCTCAACCCCCTTCGCTCCAAGGGGAACAAGCCCCAGCTCCTCCAAACGAACCTTGTCGCTAAAAATCCCCCCTCATCCTCATTCATTTGGTAATTAACAACTTGAGTATTACTGAAAAAAAAGCAACACGTCGGAGTTTTTCATCTTGCACTCATCAGGACGCTTTGCAAGAACACCAAACAACAATTTATACTGCGTGTGAAGAGAGCGCTGATTGGTTGGCCAGTGGACCCTGATTGGTAGAGGCGTCGCCCTGGAGAACGCACCAGTGATGGTGACTGACAGTTGACTGCCAAGCATTGTTTGAAATTGAAACCAGGCTGCTTGGCCCTTGATTGGGTCAAAGCGTTACCCTGAGGAAGGAGTCAGCCCACTTTTAACGAAACCTCATCCACAGAGGGGGGGGTGGTGAGGCTGGATAAAAAGGGTCAGCAGCATTGCCAGTGTGGGTAGTGAGGAGTTTGGTAGATAGTTTGCTGCCGGTTGCTTACTGGAACTTGGCCGCTTCATCTCAGTCCTGAGTTTCAGTGTTAGCATTTCCGGGCTTCATTTCAGGATTCATTGGTGTCTCCAAAGACCCCCGGAGGATTCAGGCCGTGTGGACCCTTCCAGTATCAGACAGCCTTCCCCTCACCCTGAGAATGGGGATTGGGGTCTCTGCTGGGAGCACCTCCTCTGAGGGGAAAGAGAGGTGCAGAAGGGAGAGGAGGGCAGGTGTCCCAGTGCAGATTCCAGGGGAGCGACCTGTGGGAGGAGAGGTGCAGGCACAAGGGGCGCAGGGCCAGCAGGTAGTCCAAGGTGGGAGTGGCCGCAGCAGACGCCACTATCCTGATGCCAGGGTTTACAGGCAGTGATGCAGCTACCTCAATATGTCCGAGGTGCAGTGCTGAAGGAGGCTCTGTCTCTCCAGGGAGACTGTGACCTCCACTTGTCAGAGGATCGGGCCTGAGATCAGCTCCGACTGTGTGGGTGGACACCCCCTGCCAGTAGATCTGAAGGTCACAGTGGCCCTCAACCTCTACACCTCCAGCTCTTTCCAGGGCTCAGGGGGATCTGTGTGGAGTCTCCCAATCAGCTGTCCACAGTTGCACCAAGCTGGTGACAGACGCTCTGTTCAGGCGGGTACTGACCTTTATTCTTTACTGTATGGACGAGGCCAGTCAGGCTGAGCAAGCCAGAGGCTTTGCGGCCATTGCTGGCTTCCCCCGTGTCCAGGGTGCTATAGACTGTACACATGTGGCCATCAAGGCATCAGCAGGTCAGCTCGGTGCCTTTGTCAACAGGAAGGGCTTCCACTCCATGAACGTGCAGATAGTGTGTGACCACAGGATGCTGATTCTACAAGTCTGTGCAAGGTTCCCAGGCAGCTCCCACCACACCTACACCCTCAGACACTCCCAGGTGCCGAGGCTCTTCAGTGCTCCAGCCCGGCTGGATGGATGGCTGCTGGGTGACAAGGGCTATCCAATGAATAGGTGGCTTATGACATCTCCTCCGCCATCCAAGAACAGAGGCAGAGCAGTGTTATAATAGGAGTCATGTCTCCACAAGGGGGGTGGTAGAGAGGACTATAGGTCTTCTCAAGATGCGCTTCCAATGCCTGGACCATTCAGGGGGAGCACTACAATATCCCCCAGAGTGGGTGTCACTGATAGTGGTTGCAAGCTGCGCTCTCCACAATCTGGCACTGGCAATGGGGGACACAGTGGAGGAAGAGGATCTTGAGACAGCTCAACAGGCCACAGAGGATGGATCCAGTAGTGAGTCAGATGAGGAGGACAGTGAGGGGAACGCTGAGGGTGTGGAACCAGACCTCTGTAACCTCCAGGGAGGCAGGGACACACTATGGACACCTTGACCCAACACTCCTTCAGCTAGGCTGCCAAAGATCTGCTCCTACCTCAGGCCAGGGCTGCTGCCTCCATCCTGGATGTCTGAAATGACCCTTTCATTTGAACCCAAAGTCCACTCAGCACCCGTGCAATAAAGTTTCCAGCATTCCTCCCTGGCGTACCCCGCACCCCAGTAAATAAAAAAGTGAAGCATACTCAGGCCATTAACACAAAAGCAAAATTTATATCATGTTGACACTCACATCAAATGAACGTAACAATATGTGGTGCTAATGGTCACGCCAGTAAACATATAAACAAAATATGGCAGAACAGAAGATCAGCTGTGATCAGTCCCTCTTGTGCTCAAGGTGCCTTAAATTTATGTTTGGGAGTGCTACACCTTGCTCCCCCCTCCTCGCTGGCAGGGGCATTGGAGACAGCCTGCTGATCCTACTGTCTTGTTGGCCTTGATGACCTTGGTGGTCGTCGTCTGGCCAGTGGAGCCTGTGCTGGCCCCGCCTGGGAGGGAGTGGCCAGTGCCACAGCTGGGATCTCCCCAGTCATCGCAGCCTCTTCCGACGCCACAGTAACTGGCAAAGGGGCGGAGGAGGTGCTGCTGTCATCCAGAGAGGAGCCCACAGAGACGACAGGCAGCTCGTGCGCCAATGTGAGGTCGCTCTGGGCCTCCCTGCTCACCATTGATGGACGGGCACCCAGCTGGGATACTGGGTGCCCAATCCATCTCCCACACTGGCACTGACCACCTGAGGTCATCGGCGGTGTGAGGGTTTGCAGGCCCGTTTGCAACCCCAGGAACCCGCCGAATCTGTCCCAGGAGCTGCCTCTCCATGAGAGTCGCCACTCTCTCAATGGAGGAGGTAGTGCTCTCGGCCATGAGGGTCCATGCAGTGCTGATGCTCCGCATGGACTCCTCCACAACGGAGACCATGGCACCCAGACCCTCATGGATCACCATCAGATCCTCCCTCACATCTTGCTGGACATCCAGCATCTGCTGCCCAATGGACGACTCCAGAGGCCCATCATCAGCCTTCGACTGAGCATCTTCCTGGTTTCCAGCAGCCTTCTGACTGCCTGCGCCCTGGGCCCTCTCTGCCTCTGCCCGCACCTCACACGAGTGTGAAGTGCCCTCACCGCTGTGCAGCAACATTCCAGCCGCCGATCTAATGCCCACCGAGGTGCTGGTATCTACGCTGGTGCCAGGTTCAGAGAGCGGGTGTGACA
Organism: Carcharodon carcharias; assembly: GCF_017639515.1. Taxonomy (NCBI): domain Eukaryota; kingdom Metazoa; phylum Chordata; class Chondrichthyes; order Lamniformes; family Lamnidae; genus Carcharodon; species Carcharodon carcharias. The sequence goes on from NW_024470726.1 coordinate 3,826,329, forward strand.
CAGGCGCATCTAATGCCCACTGTTCCCTCTGGCATCCAGGGTGGCACTTCGGGGGGTCCCTGTGCTCGTGGGTGAGCTGGCGTTTCTAGGGGTGAACAAAGGCACGGTTAAAGTCATCACACTCTCATTGTGCGTGTGCCAGGCACCCTGGTGAGACACGGTGCCCTCACCTTCCAACGCTCAATGGGGACTCCGGGTTCGAGGCTCCCATCAACGATGAGACTGCACCAGAATGTTTGCACCATCTGAAACTCTCGCCTCTGCGTGCTGCACTCTTACCTTCATCAGAGACCCCTGCCTCTCCACGGCCAGCTGACCGAGGTGGGTGGCATCTCTCCAGCTCCAAGGCCTCCATCTCGGACCTCGTCAGAATGAGGAGGTTTGGGGGAGGAGGGGCTTCTGCCTGTCTTAGTTCTTTCGTTGGTCTTACAGCTCCTCTTCTCCTGAAAGGACAGAGAAGCCATTGATTAGCCCACTCTCTACCTGCAGCGCCATCGCAGCCTGGCCGACCCCACCCTGCCACCACCCCCCCCTACCTGGCACCAGGGCATGTTAGAGGGCACACCTGGGTCATGGCCCTCGGGCCACAATGGCACTCAGGCCAAGCAGCCAGGGCTCACCCCCTTGCCTGGCGCTGGCATCACTCGGACTCTAATGCCCCTGAGCTCCACAGGGTTGGGGGGAGGGGAGGGGGGGGCGCGGAACGGCCAGAGCTCGCCACTTCTCCACACTGACCCGTGTCGGCGCGGTGCTCACCCTTGCCGGGCACATCAGGTTGCCGAACCTCTCGCGGCTCTCTGCCCCCCATGGGCGCTGACCTGGGCTGTCACCTCCTCCCAGGCTTATCTGGTACGGGTCGGGGTGACCTCCTCCTGCCGTCTCTGGGGTGTGCCCACCTGACACCCACCCCCTCCACAAGGACCACGAGGCACATGTCCGAGAAACACGGGGAGGGGGCGGAAGGGGTGCCGAGTGCCCGCCCGACTCACCCTCCGGCCTGACCCTCTCCGGCCGTCGTTGGGGTGAAAAGGTTCCCTGGACAGATTCCACCCCCCACCCCACCCCCCACCCGTAGGCAGCCCTCAGCGAAGCTGCCTCGGCTGGGATTAAAGTGCCCACTGGGTCGCCATTGGACCCCGCGCCTGAGGGGTTCACGCCAGCACCCCCTGCCCACCCCCGCCCACATCTCCCCCCCCCAACATAACCCAACCCCTCCCCCACCCGCTAGGCCCTTCCTGACCATTGAGAAGCCACATTTCACACCAGGTGGACATGAACTGGCCATCCAGCGTGAAATCGCGTCAGGACCCCAGCTGGGAGCGGATCCCACATCGCGCACGCCAAGCGTAAAGATCAGGCCAGGGACTGGGTTTAACGTCTTATCCTGAAAGATGGAGCCTCCGACAGTGTGGCACTCCCTCAGTACTGACCCTCCGACAGTGCGGCGCTCCCTCAGTACTGACCCTCCGACAGTGCGGCACTCCCTCAGTACTGACCCTCCGACAGTGCGGCACTCCCTCAGTACTGACCCTCCGACAGTGCGGCGCTCCCTCAGCACTGACCCTCCGACAGTGCGACGCTCCCTCAGTATTGACCCTCCGACAGTGCGGCACTCCCTCAGTACTGACCCTCCGACAGTGCGGCGCTCCCTCAGCACTGACCCTCCGACAGTGCGGTGCTCCCTCAGCACTGACCCTCCGACAGTGCGGCGCTCCCTCAGCACTGACCCTCCGACAGTGCGGCGCTCCCTCAGCACTGACCCTCCGACAGTGCGGCGCTCCCTCAGCACTGACCCTCCGACAGTGCGGCGCTCCCTCAGTACTGACCCTCCGACAGTGCGGCGCTCCCTCAGCACTGACCCTCCGACAGTGCAGCACTCCCTCAGTACTGACCCTCCGACAGTGCGTCGCTCCCTCAGTACTGACCCTCCGACAGTGCGGCACTCCCTCAGTACTGACCCTCCAACAGTGCGGCTCTCCCTCAGTACTGACCCTCTGACAGTGCGGCACTCCCTCACAGTACTGACCCTCCGACAGTGCGGCGCTCCCTCAGCACTGACCCTCCGACAGTGCGGCGCTCCCTCAGCACTGACCCTCCGACAGTGCGTCGCTCCCTCAGTCTTAAACAGTAAAAAAACCCATCACATTTCTAATTCCCTTCAGCTTGGAAGGAGAGTCGTCCGGACTCGAAACGTTGACTCTGTTTCTCTCTCCACAGACGCTGCCGGGACAAGCTGAGTTTTTCCAGCATTTCCTGTTTTTATTTCGGATTTCCAGCGTCTGCAGTACTTTGCTTTTAGTTTTATTATTGCGTTCAGGTTCTATATTAACAGGAGCAGGGCTGTTGGCCAGCAGCAGATCCTGGTGACCTTGCTGCCTGGATTTTTATGTCCGGGGAAAAGCGCGTTTAGCTGGCAGGGGAGAGGGATGCTGGAGGACAGGCAAAGGTCAAAGAAAAGGGTTTCAAGACCACTCCAAGATTATAACTGTCAGCTAACGCTGAACAAGCCAGGGCCCTTTTCTCTGGAAAAGAGAAGGGTGAGGGGGGTGACCTGACAGAGGCCTTTAAAATATGAGAGGATTTCAATAGGGCCAACAGCATCGGCGACTTGCATTTATATAGCGCCTTTAACCTAATAAAACATCCCAAGGAACGTTATCAGACAGAATCTGACCCCGAGCCACGTGAGGAGATATTAGGGACCGGAGACTAAGAGCTTGGTCAGAGGTCGGTCTTAAGATGAGTCATAAAGGAGGAGAGTGAGAGAGAGAGTGGGGCGGAGAGGTTTAGTGAGGGAATTCCGGAACTCAGGCCCCCCCCCAGGCAGCTGAAGGCACGGCTGCCAATGGTGGAGCGATGGGAATCAGGGGATGGGCAAGAGGCCGGAATTGGAGGAATGTGGGACTCGCTCCCGCGGGGAGTGGGGAGAATGTGGGACTCGCTCCCACGGGGAGTGGATAGAATGTGGGACTCGCTCCCACGGGGAGTGGATAGAATGTGGGACTCGCTCCCATGGGGAGTGGGGAGAATGTGGGACTCGCTCCCACGGGGAGAGGGGAGAATGCGGGACTCGCTCCCACGGGGAGTGGGGAGAATGTGGGACTCGCTCCCATGGGGAGTGGGGAGAATGTGGGACTCGCTCCCATGGGGAGTGGGGAGAATGTGGGACTCGCTCCCACGGGGAGTGGTCGAGGTGAATCGCAGAGATGGATTGAAGTGGGGGGGAAGCTGGATAAACAGACGAGGGAGAAAGGGATAGAAGGATATGGTGATGGGGGGAGATGAAGAGGGGGGTGGGAGGAGGCTCATGTGGGGCAGAAAACCCAGCATGGAGCAGAGGGGCCAAATGGCCTGTTTCTGTCCTGGGAATTCTGCGATGTCACTTTAGAAGTAGTGAAGGTGATCGGTACAAGTGGAGGCCATTCAGCCCCTCAAACCTGACCCTCCATTCCCTCTGACCATGGCTGATCGGTCTCTTAACTCCATCTACCCCTTGTTTCAATGACCCTTAACCCCCTTAGCCAACAAAAATCTACCCATGCAGCGTTGATATTTCCAGTTGACCCCACCCCACAGTCTCGGCAGCTTTTTGTGGAGGGGGGGCGAGAGAGAGAGAGAGTTCCAGATTCCCACTCCCCCCCTGTGTTTGTGTGAAGTGCTTCCTGACATCACCCCTGAACGGCCTTGCTCCCATTTTAAGGTTCTGTCCCCCTTGTTCTGGACTCTCTCTCCCCCACCCCGACCAGAGGAAATAGATTCTCTCTGTCTGTCCTTAACTGATGGTAGAATCATCAGTAAGAGACTAATTCCTGATTTGTTGACGACTGCATAATCGTTGTATCAGGTGACCACTAGGCTGTGGGACGATGAACTCAGTTGACCTGCATATTTCCTCTTGTAGCAACGCCCCCCACCCACTTCAAATTATCATCCAAATCTTCCGGTCTCTGGATGTTCAGCGACCTGACATATGGTGGAGGCCCAGATCCACATGGCAATTGCCGGACATGTTTCTGCTTCCGATGGGAGATTGCCCAGCTCTCCCAGAGTTCCCAGCGGAGGTCCCAGCCTCTGAGTTAGAGTCAGGGATTTGGGACAGTCCATGGTCCGGGGTCGATACCCAGGAAATGGTGAACAGATTAAGACCTGGACTAACACACGGGTTAATTACACAACCGACCCCCAATCATCCCCCTGACTCACCCAGACAGAACGGACAGAGGCCAGTCCATCTGTTGAGCCTGTTCCAGATGTCTTCAAAAGAAACAGATCAGTTAGCCTAAAATCTACCATTGAGGGAAATGCTGGAATCCATTGTTAAGGAGGTAGGAGCAGGATGTTTATAAAGTCGCAATACAATCAGGCAGAGTCAACATGGTTTTGTGAAAGGGAAATCATGTTTGACAATTTATTAGAGTTTTTGAGGATGTAACAAGCAGGACGGATAAAGGAGAACCAGAGATGTGGTGTATTTGGATAAAGGGTAGATAAAGGGGAAACAGTAGATGTGATGTATTTGAATAAAGGGTAGATAAAGGGGAACCAGTAGATGTGACGTGTTTGGAAAGGGTAGATAAAGGGGAACCAGTAGATGTGATGTATTTGGATAAAGGGTAGATAAAGGGGAAACAGTAGATGTAGTGTATTTGGATAAAGGGTAGATAAAGGGGAACCATTAGATGTGATGTATTTGGATAAAGGGTAGATAAAGGGGAAACAGTAGATGTGATGTATTTGAATAAAGGGTAGATAAAGGGGAACCAGTAGATGTGATGTATTTGGATAAAGGGTAGATAAAGGGGAACCAGTAGATGTGACGTATTTGGATAAAGGGTAGATAAAGGGGAACCAGTAGATGTGACGCGTTTGGAAAGGGTAGATAAAGGGGAACCAGAAGATGTGATGTATTTGGATAAAGGGTAGATAAAGGGGAAACAGTAGATGTGATGTATTTGGATAAAGGGTAGATAAAGGGGAACCATTAGATGTGATGTATTTGGATAAAGGATAGATAAAGGGGAACCAGTAGATGTGATGTATTTGGATAAAGGGTAGATAAAGGGGAACCAGTAGATGTGACGTATTTGGATAAAGTCTAAATAAAGGGGAACCAGTAGATGTGATGTATTTGGATAAAGGGTAGATAAAGGGGAACCAGTAGATGTGACGTATTTGGATAAAGGGTAGATAAAGGGGAACCAGTAGATGTGATGTATTTGGATAAAGGGTAGATAAAGGGGCACCAGTAGATGTGATGTATCTGGATAAAGGGTAGATAAAGGGGAACCAGTAGATGTGATGTATTTGGATAAAGGGTAAGTTAAAGGGGAACCAGCAAAGGTGGTGTATTTGGATTTCCAAAGGTATTTGGTGAGGTTCCACATAAAAGGTTACTGTACAAGAAAAGAGCTCATGATGTTGGGGCTGATATATTATCTTGATGAGAGGATTGGCTAACTAACAGGAAACAGAGAGTCAGGATAAATGGGCCATTTTCAGGTTGGCAAACCGTAACAAGTGCACTGCCACACGGATCAGTTGTGAGGGGGATACAAAGAGCCTACAAAGGGATATGGATAGGTTATATGAATGGGTAAGAATTTAGCAGATGGGGTATCATGTGGGAAAATGTGAGGTTGTCCACTTTTGCAGGAAGAATAGAAAAGCAGATTGTTATTTAAATGGAGAGAGACAGCAGAATGCTGCGGTAACGAGGGATCTGGGTGTCCTGGTACACAAATCACAAAAAGTCAGCGTGCAGGTACAGCAAGCGATTAGGAAGGCAAATGGAATGTTGGCTTTTATTGCGAGGGGAATGCAGTGTACAAGTAGGAAGGTCTTGCTACAACTATACAGGGCGTTGATAAGACCTCACCCAGAGGACCATGTACAGTTTTGGCTTCCTTACTTAAGCAGGGATACACTTGCACTGGAAGTGGTTCAGGGAAGGTTCACTGGGTTGGTTCCTGGGATGAAGGGGGCTTGTCTTATGAGGGAAGGTTGAGCAGGTTGGGCCTGTACCCATTGGAGATTAGAAGAATGAGGGGTGACCTTACAGCAGCATAAAAGATCCTGAAGGGACTTGACAGGGTGGACGCTGAGAGGATGATTCCCCCTTGTGAAGGATTTGAGAACTAAGGGGGCACAATCTCAGATTGAGGGGTCTCCCATTGTAAGTTTTTGGGATTTTGAGGTTTAAAACCCTTTTACTTAAAATATCGAAGTTCCTAATTTATAAGAATGGAGCCCTCAGTTGTACTTGATCTAACAGGGTACGAATAACTAATGTTCATGAATCACTTAGCATTTATCAACAAGATGTTAAATATACTCAACAAAAGCAGTGAAAACAACATGGAATGTTCTTACCCTTCAAGGCCCTAGGATTCCTCATGTGCTGCCAATTTAGGCAATGTCTTTCTTCTTTTCTCCCCGAAGTGATGTTACATTGAACTGTGTCTCAGAATAATTATACCACAGAAGCAGTGGCAACAACGGTGCCAACAAAGACTCTGATTTTCCAGCTTTTACCCCAATTCTGACTGTTCCTCTTCCTCATTAGGAAATAGTCCAAATTAATCTCTTTCATTAGCTTAGGGTAAGGGTCATCTGGTATCACCCTATCTCTGTAACTAGAGTCTGAGAACAAATGTCCATCTCTTATTCCATGGGCCCTGGAGTGATGTTACATCGTGAACAAATCACCCATCCTTGTAGATACAGAGCAGTTGTACAAACAATATTACATCCTCTTATCAATATCACAATCTATCGTAAACAATTCATATCAGCATATTACCCAATTCCCATGGATACTAAGACAGTTAAAAGTAATAATTCCTACCATAATGCCAGGAAAGGAATGACTTTCTTTTAAAATATATATGTTCTGTCCTACAGATGTAGAGTCACAGAGTTATACAGCACAGAAACAGGACCTGCCCCTTCGGCCCATCATGTCCTTGCCGGCCATCAAGCCCCTATCCATTCTAATCCCATTTTCCAGCACTGGGCCCGTAGCCCTGTGGCCTTTCAAGTGCTCATCTAAATACTTCTTAAATGTTGTGGGGGTTCCTGCCTCTCCCACCCCCTCTCAGGCAGTGTGTTCCAGATTCCAACCACCCTCTGGGTGAAAAGTTTTTTCCTCAAATCCCCTCTAAGCCTCCTGCCCCTTACCTTAAATCCATGCCCCCTTGTTATTGACACCTACCTACCCTATCTATGCCCCTCATAATTTTGTACACCTCTATCAGGTCCCCCCTCAGCCTTCTCTGCTCTAAGTAAAACCCTAGCCTATCCAGTCTCTCTTCATAGCTGAAACACTCCATCCCAGGCAACATCCTGGTGAATCTCCTCTGCAACCTCTCCAGTGCAATCACATCCTGCCTATAGTGTGGCGACCAGAACTGCACACAGTACTCCAGCTGTGGCCTAACCAGTGTTTTATACACTCCAACACAACCTCCCTGCTCTTATATTCTATGCCTTGGCTAATAAAGGCAGGTATCCCATATGCCTTCTTAAAAGGTCAGTCAGTTAAGGTAGTTAGTAATCTAAAACCTGAGAATACGTGGACATCTGTCACTTGCTCATTCTGCTTTCTACTCTTAATCTCACCATTAACACCTCCTTTAGCCAGTACCACCACCATTAACACCCCTTTGACCTTTGGTTTATGACATATTTTGCATCTCTCCATTGCCTCTACCTATCGCTGGCCCTCCACCCAGTTTCACCTGCTCCACACCGCCCCTCCCTTTAAACAGTACATGTTTCGTCACATTTGTACTTCTCCTTAGCTCTGAAGAAGAGTCACACGGACTCGAAACGTTAACTCGGTCTTTCTTTCCACAGGTGCTGTCAGACCTGCTGAGTTTTTCCAGCATTTTTTGCTTTTGTTCCTGATAATACGGGGTCTTGGTTAAAGAAGAGCTGTCATGTTAAGCTCAAGCTGCTGAGCTGAAATCTTTTGCTTATTTCTTTACATAGAGGAATCAGAAAAGCTACAATTCCTTGAACCCAGTCTCTTTGGCACCTTTTTAGATTATCAAGACCAGCTTCTCAAAAGCAGCCGCCTCAACGGCTAAGTATCTCACGAGCGGGAATTCAAACTGAACTGTTGGAAAGGTGGTCGAGGTAAAATCCATAATTGTCACTTCAGACCAGAGAACCCTAAAAACTTAGTCGGCTTAATCAAAATCTTACACCATGTAAGACGGAAGTGAGGGGGAATTTCTTCTCTCAGAGGGTCCTTAGTCTGTGGAACTCCCTCCCTCAAAGAGCAGTGGAGGCTGGGCCATCGAGCATATTCAAAGCTGAGTTAGAGAGATTTTTGATTGACAAGGGAGCCGGGGTTTATGGGGTTGGGGGTGGTGAGGGGGGGTGGAAGGTGGTGGTGGTGGGCGCGGACAGGGGGAAAGTGGAGTTGAGGCCACAGTCATCTTATCCAATGGAGGAGCAGGCTCAAGGGGCCGAATGGCCAACTCCTGCTCCTATTCCTTTAGGATCTTATGAAAGGCAACTTAGCTCATCCCACTCCGCACCCCCACCCCCCCCCACTTCCCAGGGCCCTGCAAATTTCAGTTCCAACGTGAGCAAGTCCAGGTGAACACACGAGATAGGAGCAGGGGTAGGCCATTCGGCCCCTCGCGCCTGCTCCGCCATTCAATACCATCCCGGCTGACCTGACTGTGGCCTCAACTCCACGCTCCCCTCTACCCCTGAAAAATTAATCTTTGGGATTCTCTTCCCCAGAGGCTGGGCCACTGAATAGTTTTTTTAAGGCAGATTCTTGACTAGCAAGGGGAGTCTTAAAAATTTCCAACGATCCAACCTCCATCGCTCTCTGGGGGAGGGAGTTACATAGATTCTGGACCCTCTGAAAGAAAAGATTCACCTCATCTCCCTCTTAAATAGGTTTCCCCTTTTCTTTAAACTGTATCCCCTAGTTCTAGTCTCTCCCACAAGGGGGAACATCCTTTCAGTACCCACCCTTGTCAAGCCCCCCCTCAGGATCTTATATGTTTCATGATCTGCTTTACTGAGGTTGGATGATTGATCCAACAAATATGGGGCGGCGCTAGGACCTGGCGGAAGCCAGCTGCTTCATCTAATCCCCGCCCCCTGCCCTAAAACGATTGGCTGGCCCGTGGCCACCTCCACGCATGCGACTAGTCCATATTGCTGCCAGTCACCTCTATCCCCGCCTTACCCACTCATTCCATATGCAAAGCCGTCTTGAAGGCCCGCCCACTTTGCGAGGCGATTGGCGGAGACAAGGAACAGCGTCTCCCGCCTTCCAGGTCCCAGTTTTTATTGGTTAAAACTAGCCGCCAATCATAGCGTTCGGCCCCACCACCGCTCACGCAATGTGATTGGCGGAACGTGACACGGGCCCAGATAGTGATTGATGGGGCACCTGTCAGTCAGATAGAAAGTCACGTGCAGTTTGCGTGTATTGGGAGAGTCCCGCCTTCTCGATGTGATTGGCCCACCCCGAGAGGTCGGTAGCCGGATATTCCTTTCTGATTGGTCGAGTCGTCTTGTCAGTCCCGGGGAATCCGCCGCGTGAGGTCGCCAAAGTCTCATTGGTCCCGGCTCCCCTCCAAGAGGTGATTGGGGCAGAGCCGGCGAGGACAGCTCTGATTGGGGAAAGGGGTTGTCAATCAGAAGTGAGTTGTTCCTGTCCCTCTGTCTCAACCCCAGAGCTGGTTGACGAAAGGGGGCGGGACCCCTGGTTCTGATTGGTGAAACCCGACGCCAATCTAGCAACAGCTCCACACTAGCCGGAGCTGATTGGTGGAACCGGCAGGAGGACGGGTTCTGATTGGTTAAGGCGTCCGTCAATCAGGCGGGGCTGCAGGTGTGTGCAGGGGGGGTGGGGAGGGCGAAGGCGAAGGGTTTCGACAGGCGCGGCCGAATTTCGGGCTGAGTTGGACCGGTGGCGGCGGCGGTGGTGGTGGGAGCGGGGCCCATGTCGACCCTGACTCACAGGGCCCGGCGGGCCGAGGCGGCCCGAGGCCCCGAGCGGCCGGAGGCCGGCGTGGAGGAAGCGGACGAGAACGGGCCTCAGGAGGAAGAGGAGGCGGACGCCAAGGAGCTGAGGCTGACCCTGATGGAGGAGGTGCTGCTGCTGGGGATCAAGGACCGAGAGGTCAGGCTGGACCCGGGGGGGGGGGATGGGTAATTGGGGAGAGAGATCGGTGGATCCAGAGATCCCTTGAGGGTTCGGTGTATCCAGAGATCCCTTGAGGGATCCAGAGATCCATTGGGGGATCCAGAGATCACTTGAGGGTTCGGTGTATCCAGAGATCCCTTGAGGGATCCAGAGATCCATTGTGGGATCCAGAGATCACTTGAGGGTTCGGTGGATCCAGAGATCCCTTGAGGGATCCAGAGATCCATCGGGGGATCCAGAGATCCATTGAGGGTTTGGGGGATCCAGAGGTCCCTTGAGGGTTTGGGGGATCCAGAGGTCCCTTGAGGGTTCGGTGGATCCACAGATCCCTTGAGGGTTCGGTGGATCCACTGGTCCGTTGAGGGTTTGGTGGATCCACTGGTCCCTTGATGGTTCGGTGGATCCGGAGATCCCTTGAGGGTTTGGTGGATCCAGAGGTCACTCAGGATGATTTGCTCCACAGATCGCCCGGAGATCAAGTCGATTAGTAGATCACTCTGGGAGTTGATCCGCGGATCACTCGGGGTGAGTGGATCAATAGATCACTCGGGTGAGTGGATCAATAGATCACTTGGGGGCGGGCGAGTGTGTCCACAGAGTACTCCGGGGTGAGGGGAGTGGATCCATAGATCATGCGTGGTGTTGAACCTGTAGATCACTGGGTCGCTCTGGCATATATATTTGTGGTGTAGATCACTTTTGAGTGTAATGGATCTATAGAACACTGAGAGTGTGTTTAATTGAGAGTGGATCTATTGGTCACCTGGTTGATATATCCACAGCTCTGTGCAGGGCGATGGATCTGTGGAGGGTAGGGGATCTATAGATCATTATGAGGCCAGTGGGTCTGTCGATCATTGTGGGTTGTGGAAAAGTGTGAGGTATTGCACTTGGGGCGGGCTAACAATGCAAGGGATTACACAATGAATGGTAGAATCCTGGAAAGTACTGAAGATCAGAGAGACCTTATTGTGCATATCCACAGATCCCTGAAGGTAGCAGGGCCGGTAGGTAAGGTGGTTAAGAAGGCTACAGCAATCTATGCCTTTATTAGCCAAGGCATAGACTACAAGAGCAGGGAACTGTATAACATGCTGATTAGGCCACAACTGGAGTACTGTGTGCAGTTCTGGTCACCACATTATAGGAAGGATGTGATTGCACTGGAGAGGGTGCAGTGGAGATTTCCCAGGGTGCTGCCTGGGCTGGAGGGTCTGAGCTAGGAGGAAAGATTGGGTAGGCTGGGGTTGTTTTCCTTGGAGCAGCGAAAGTTGAGAGGGGACCTGATAGAGGCGTATAAAATTATGAGGGGCACAGGTAGGGTGGATAGGAAGGGACTTTTTCCATTAGTAGAGGGGTCAATATCAGGGGGCATAGATAAGAGTTAGAAGGCTTAGATGGGTGTTGAGGAGAATTTTTTTTCACCCAGAGGGTGGTGGGGGTCTGGAACTCACTGCCTGAAAGGGTGGTTGAGTCAGAAACTCTCGTAACATTTAAGAAGTATTTAGATATTCACTTGCGTTGCCATAGCCTCCAGGGCTATGGGTCAAGTGCTGGAAAACAGGATTAGTGTCGTCAGATCTTTGTTGACCGGCGTGGACAGGATGGGCCGTATGGCCTCCTGTGCTGTAAGCGTCTATGAGTGGATCTATAGATCATCGGAAATAAAAGGCTTATTTATCGCTGGATATGGATCGCTGCATATGAAGGGCCGATAGTTCATAGGATCTCTGGATCATTGGATCAAGGGATCACTGCACACTGGATACAGTGGACAATATAGATCACTGGGCCGAGATACCTGCATCTAGCGGGCATGTGGAAAGTGTGGATCAAGTAATTGTTCAAATATCTACATAGAGTACTGATACAATGAACAGATGGGTAAAATGGTTGTCACTATATAACGAACATTCAGTGACTCAAACCTAGCCAGTAATTTATAGATATATCTACTTATATTCACACAAACAGCGTATCCTCTATAATACTGGAACAAAGAACATAGGTTGAGCAACTCATATTTGCAGCTGGATATCTAATACCTCGTGTATAAATGGATACTAACTTAGAAAAATACATTCCTTCGTATATAACGACATGTATCACTTGAGATGGATGAATTTGGCAGATGATATTATAAAATATATGTGCCTACAGTACGATCCATCAAACATTATTTAGTCTATATGGAAATATTTTATCTGTAACAGGCATGGTAATATTGATAACAAAACAAAAACAGAATTACCTGGAAAAACTCAGCAGGTCTGGCAGCATCGGCGGAGAAGAAAAGAGTTGACGTTTCGAGTCCTCACGACCCTTCGACAGAACTTGAGTGAATCCAAGAAAGGGGTGAAATATAAGCTGGTTTAAGGTGTGTGGTGGGGGGGTTTGGGTGGGGGGAGAGAAGTGGAGGGGGTTGGTGTGGTTGTAGGGACAAACAAGCAGTGATAGAAGCAGATCATCAAAAGATGTCACAGACAACTGCTTGTTTGTCCCTACAACCACACCAACCCCTTCCACTTCTCTCCCCCCACCCAAACCACCCCCCCCACCAACACACCTTAAACCAGATTATATTTCACCCCTTTCTTGGATTCACTCAAGTTCTGTCGAAGGGTCGTGAGGACTCAAAACGTCAACTCTTTTCTTCTCCGCCGATGCTGCCAGACCTGCTGAGTTTTTCCAGGTAATATTGATGATGTATTATGCCAGGAGATAAAATAATAGGGCAAACGGGTTAAATATTCATTATATGATTCTCGTGAAGGGATAGACTTACTGTTAGCTATCTAGATATATGACATCTGTGTTTGTTTGATACGGTGACTGTGGTTTGCGAACCTGCATTTCTTTAGTGGCTTTCACCACCTCTGGGTGACCCCAAAAGGGCTTCGCAGCCAATGAAGCACTTGCTTTTTGAAGTGTGGTCACTGTGATAACGGAGGAAGTGCGGCAGCCAATCTGCACAGCAAGATCCCACAAAACAACAATGTAGCAATGACGATCATATGGATCGATCTAGATCCAGTGATTATGATCCATTTGTCCATAAGCCTTCTATATTGCAGTGATCCCTTCACCCAATGATCCATAGATCCTGTGAACTATAGGCCCTTTATATGCAGTGATTTATATCCAGTGATATGTCTTTTATATCCAATGATCTATAGATCCACTACCCACAGTGATCTACAGATCCACTAGCTTCATAGTGACCTACAGGTACCCTGTACAGTCAGTGAACCACATATCCACTACACCCAGTGATTCATAGACCTACTGACCGCAGCGATCCATAGATCATCTGCTCCCCCAGTGATCCATAGATCGTCAGCCCCCTTGAACCAAAGATCGACTGCCCCCAGAGATCTATTGATCGACTGCCCCTGAGATCCATAGATCTGGCCTCCAGCAATCCATAGATCCACTGACCCCCAGTGACCCGTAGATCTACAGCCCAGGGCAATCTGTAGATCTAATAGCAGCCGTGAGAGCTTTTACATCCATCTGAGAGGGCGGACAGCACTTTCAACAGTGCGGCACTCCCTCAGTACTGACCCTCCGACAGTGTGGCGCTTCCTCAGTACTGACCCTCCGACTTTGCGGCACTCCCTCAGTACTGGCAGTGGGTGTGTCAGCCTGGATTATGGGTTATACGTGTGACGCACGTTTGATTCCATGAGCTACTTGCCTAAATAGCGAGAGTCAGCTTGAACCACAACTGACAGAACCAGTTCAACTGGCATCTTCTGAAGTCTCACCGCCCTGTCATTGAACCCAAGGTTGTGGAATTCCTTCCCTAAACCTCACTCCCTGTCACTGCCTCTGTGTCTCTCTCTCTCACTCT